>NC_056731.1:321889122-322159122 GCF_019279795.1 Protopterus annectens
GAACCAACTGATCTTTCCAACATCCTGGCAGATAGGTTCAGTGCTAACCTTACCCCCCTCTCACCCCCTAAAGGGCCCATATCTATACAGGAAGAATGCAGAGTCCCTGTAATCACATCTATGCAGGTAAAAGCTGCACTCTATAAAACCCAAAACACAGCATCCATGGTTCCGAACAACATCCCATTTTACACGAACTTCAGAACAAACTGGCTCCCCACCTAAGCACCATGTTCAATCATAGTCTCACATCAGGCTTTGTGCCCACTGAATGGCGCACAGCAACAGTTATCGCACTCCACAAAAGGGGAGCCACCACTGATCTTGGGAACTATCACCCTATTAGCCCGATGAGCCTGGTCTGCAAGGCCAAGGAATGTATCATCATGGAACTCATAAACAAAGACATTGGTAACCTCCAAACTCTGAACCCTACCCAGTTCGGGTTTGTGAAAGGCAGATCATGCCTTCTGAGCCTGGTCGACTTCTTTGAGGCAGTCACCAAAGCCGTAGACAAGGGTAACGTGGTTCACACAGCCTATCTTGACCTCGCCAAGACTTTCGACACCATTCCCCATTCTGGATATATAGCTAAACTCACTAAACTAGGTATAAATCCCTACATGACAAGATGGGTTGCTAACTGGCTCAGTGACAGAACCAACACTGTAAAAGTTATAGACTCCAAATCTGACTTCAAACCAGTGCAAGTGGAGTACCACAGGGTTCAGTCCTGGGACCTCTCCTGTTTGGTATCTACTTCTCTGAAGTACAGGCTAACACAGTAGGCCTCTGGCTAACAACGTTTGCATATGACTGAAAATTAGGAGCCACAGTCGAGTCCCCAAATGATGTGGACATCCCACAGAACGGCCTCACTGAGACAGATGCCTGGTGTTAGAGGCATGGTGTCAAGCTCATTTTCAAAAAGTGCATTGTCATCCCCTTTGGTAAAAACTTTGTACCCATGAACTACCACATAAATGGCAGTCTACTTAATGGCGAATGTGTGATCAGAGACCTTAGGACCCAGGTGGACAGTAGTCTTTCCTTTGATGATCACTTTGCCACAGTAGTCAGGAAATCCTTCTATGTGGCACACCTAATCACAAAAGGGTTCTCATCCAGGAAAAAAGAGGTCATTGTTCCCCTCTACTCGGAACTCAGACTCATTATAGAGTACAATGCCCCTTTTGGAATGTACATCATAAGACATATGAGGCAGCTGGAAAGGCCACAAAAGTACCTCACAAAGAGGATTACTGGCCTCAAACAGATGCCCTGCACTGACCATCTCAAAGCACTCCAGGTTTTCTCTGTAGCATATTGCCTACTCCGAGGAGATTTCTGCCTAACATATAAAGCTATGTTAAACCCAGAGCTGTTGGACATGCTACACCTAAAGAAATCCCAATCCCTCCAAGCTACACGCTCTAGAGACCTGAACCTTGTCAACACATTAAACAGGGCATGCTGGAGGGATAGATTCCTGTCCCAGAGACTTTCCATACTCTGGAACAAGCTACCCATCTATGTCAAGCAAAGCTCCTCATTGACACTGTTCAAGAGAAGTCTTGATGAGTGGATGGGAAATAGGAAATACACCCCGAGGATCACTTCTTTGGCTCTGCTCGACAGGGGCACAGGAAATTAACTTTCTTGGGTGGTGTAAGCCAGGGAACCTTGTTGGCTAGGCTTACTTAGGCCCTTGGGCCGATAGTCTAGTACCTACCTATGAACCTATATATATATATATATATATATATATATATATATATATATATATATATATATATATATATATATATATATATATATATATATATATATAATGTATGTATTTTATGTGTGTGTGTGTATATATATATATGTGTGTGTATATATATATATATGTGTGTGTGTGTGT
Organism: Protopterus annectens; assembly: GCF_019279795.1. Classification (NCBI taxonomy): domain Eukaryota; kingdom Metazoa; phylum Chordata; order Ceratodontiformes; family Protopteridae; genus Protopterus; species Protopterus annectens. The sequence goes on from NC_056731.1 coordinate 321,891,029, forward strand.
GTGTGTGTGTGTGTGTGTGTGTGTGTGTGTGTGTGTGTGTGTATAGATGTATGTGTGTGTATAGATATGTGTGTGTGTGTGTGTGTGTATAGATATATATGTGTGTATATGTATGTATATATATATATATATATATATATATATATATATATGTGTGTGTGTGTGTGTGTGTGTATATATATATATATATATATATATATATATATATATATATATATATATATATATGTGTGCTTGTTAGTCCCTCTTGAAGAATCTGTAAATCAGAATTTGGAATTGAATGATGACTCCAAGTTTGCAGTCATCTACAAAATTGGTCAGCCACCAGCGCTTAAAGTCAGAGTTGACATCAGAGAAGTAAATACTAATTATGTATAGACTTTCAGTAGCTGAAATTCAGGTTTATGTGAGCACAGATACATGCTTTATGTGAAGGCATCCTCACTCACCCTTTCTCTCTCTGTATATAATATATATATATATATATATATATATATATATATATATATATATATATCGATATAGATATATAGATATATATGTATATAAATAGAAAATGGATTCTGTGCTTTTTTGGGTTGTTCATGTATTTCTTTTTTATTTTTAAGGCATGTTTCATTTTTTTTTCTTTTGGTGGGGGGGGGGTTGAAAAAAATAATCCCTTTCATTGTTTATTAGAATATTTCAGATATGGTATTCTTAGAAATTGGGTATAATAGTGAATGTATGTGCATGTGTAAATATCTTTGTCTGTAGCTATGTCTATATATAGAGAGATATATACTTATATCTATATAATGATAGAAATGTATATATCTGTATTTATAGATAAGTTTTTATACATACATATGGATCTAGGACTTTTGATTGAAAGATCAAATGCCCTAATCCTTTACCACCAAACACACTTTAACGAAAGCGCTTTCATTGAAAAAGCGCATTCGTTAAAGTATGTTTAAAAAAAAAAACACACAAAATCTACTGATGTGGGAGGCTGTGCCCCCCACCCCCGTACTTTAATATTCTCACTCCAAGGTCGCAGTTCAGTGGGGAAAGGGAATGTTCCCTTACCGCACTGTAGTACGACCAGAACAACAAGCATACTTACTCGAAAGTGCTGCTTCGGTGAAAAGCACTTTCGCGCAAGTATGCTCACCAAATTGGGATTCGGTGAAAGATGCAGTCGAGCATCTGTACAGATCCCATACATACATACATATATATATATATATATATATATATATATATATATATATATGGATCTACTTTAATTATCCGAATGGCCACATCACCGACATTTACTTCGCCAAGACGAAAGGACCGACAAACCAGAAGACCGACTTTCCACTCAAAGCTCTTCCCCCCCCCAAAAAAAAATAAATAAACCAAAGAAAGTTAAACCCACACCCCCCTAACTAAATATACCAACTCCGGGATCGCACTACCACGGGGGTAAAAGCCAAAGTTCAACAGGATGGCCAAGGGTTACTTACCCTGAGTGGAAAGTCTGTGTTCTGGATATCGGTCTTCTAGTTTGTCAGTCCTTTTGTCTCAGCAAAGTGAAAGCCCTTGATGTGGCCGTTCAGGTAAGTAAAGTAGACCCATGTGTGTATATATATATATATATATATATATATCTATATATATCTATATATATATACGTGAATACCTTTCAGATCCCTGAAGTTTTAAACTCAGAAGACCATATGGCTGAGACCATATCTCTGAAGTTTTGAAACTCCGAAACAAAAATAAACCACAATAAAATAAAACAAAGCAACTTACCTGTATGTTTTTGCAGGAGGGAAAGCCCCCCCTGGACCTGTCACGAGGGGGACTGTGCCTCCCCACCCACACCCCCTACTACTGAAATATATCAACTCCGACATCACATTACAGTAAGGAAAATGGCAAATCCCAGGTGTGGCGCTATATGGCTATCCTAATACAAAGTTTTTGGAGTTTCAGAACTTTGGAGATATGGTCTCGACCCTATGGTCTTTGGAGTTTTGAAACTTTGGCGATCTGATAGGAAACACACACACACACACACACACACACACACACACACACACACACATATATATATATATATATATATATATATATATATATATATATATTTCTCCACAGACATGTATGAATGTAGGTATATATGCATGAGTGAGTGTGCGTGCATGTCTGTATGTGTGTTTGTTAGCATCTTTGAGATTTTTGTATCTCTTTGTGTTTGTGTGTGTGGGTGCACAGACGTGTAGCTTTTAAACTAATTCCAGAAGGAAGCATTTTTTTACAGTACTGTGACAGTCTGTTTAACATTTTATCAGAAGGAGTACATAGTTACAAAAAAAGTAAATGGGCACCTATTGAAATACTCAGCTGTCCTTGTCTGCCTGGGGGAACATCGGGGGTTTCCGAGTGGAGCTGTGCCATTTTGCAAAGCAACTTCTAGCAGCTGACAACTAATATATTCATTGATGTAAAATAATTGCAGAGGGCAACATTTAGCATTGTAGTACTTTCTGTTTGTTTGTAGCTGTGACATCATGCTTTTCATGTTATGAGATGGAGAATAATGTAGCCCCCTTCTGCTGTAATTAGTGCTGTACATGATCTGCATTCATTTGTATGGAGATGTAACAGAGAGGAGGGGGTTCATAGGTGTGTACTAGACTAATGGCACTGGCCTGGAGCCTTTACAAGCCTAGCCCATAGAAGTGCCCTGGCATTGTGCCACCTGACGTTAGTTCCCAGTGCCTCCATCAAGTAGAGCAATGGGAGTTTGAACTTTCTAGTTCCCATCCACTCATCAAGATTTCTCTTGAAGAAGACCAGTGAGGTGCTCTGCTTGACATGCATATGAAGTCTTGTCCAGAACATGGGCAGTCTCTGGGTTATGAACCTGTCCTTCCTGCATGTTCTGTTAATTGTGGTAATGAGGTTGAGGTCTCTGGAGCGTGTGGTGCGAAGGGATTGGGATTTCTTTAGATGTAGCATTTTTGATAGAGCTGGGTGAGACATGGCTTTGTAAATCAAGCAGAGATCATGTCTTAGTAGACGATATGAGACAGAGAATAGCTGGAGTTTTTTGAGTCTTTCCATGTAGGACATGTTTAAGGCCTAGGATCCTCTTCTTGAGGTACTTTTGTGGCCTCTCCAGCTGTTGCAGGTGTCTAGTGCGGTACATGCCAAATGGGGCATTATACTGTATGATTGGTCTAATGAAGGAAGAGTAGAGAAAAATGATGACCGCTTTCTTCCTGGATGCAAAACCCTTGGTAATGAGATGTGCCACTTAGAAGGACTTTCTGACCACAGTGGCAATGTGGTGGTCGAAGGAGGGGTTACTGTCAACCTTTGTCCCCAGATCTCATATAACACCTTCAGTGTTCAGTGGGCTTCCATCGATGTGGTAATTAGTGGGAACTGAGTTTTTCCCAAAGGAAATGGTGACGCATTTTTTGGCATTAAGCTTAAGGCCATGGTTTTGACATCAGTCATTGGTCTCAGTGAGGCCTTTCCGTAGGATGTCTGCATCACTTGGGGAGTTAATGATGGATCCCAGCTTGCATTTGTCTGCGAACTTGGACAGACAGAGTCCCTCACTGTTGGCCTGAACTTCTGAGAAGTAGCTGCCAAACAGTCATGCATCTATTTTCCATTGACATGGGTGCCGTGAAGTTAGCCACCTCTGTTTTTAGGAGCCCAAAGTCAGCTTTGAAGAAGTTTTTCATGGTGGTTACCTTTGCGGGGGGTGTGGGTGAGATGTGGATTTCCGTGGTGATTAGTTTGTGGTCGGATCTAACCAGGGAGGAATTTACTATTGGTGTAGAGCAACGGTTGCCCATATTAGTAATAGCCAGGTCAAGGATGTTGCTTCCTCTAGTGGGGGTAGGAATGAGCTGGTCCAGGGCATTGGAAATGATGAATTCCAGGAAGCATTGGGACAGTGCATTGGTGCATGACTAGTTTTCCCAGTTGATGGAGGGGTAGTTGAAGTCACCTAGTATGAGAGTGTTGGGGTGGATTTTCATAGGTTCATAGGTAGATAGGTACTAGGCTGTCGGCCCTAGGGCCTTACAAACCTAGCCGTAAAGATTCCCTGGCTTTCGCCACCCAAAAATTATTTTCCTGTGGCCCTGTCGAGCAGAGCCACAGAAGTGAACCCGGAGTGAATTTCCTATTTCTCATCCAATTGTATAGGTTCAACAAGCCAAATTCCCTCAGGTAAGAATCAAACCCTGCACCTTGTGCTTATGAGGTAAGCACTTTAACCATTATATCAACCATATTATGAGGTAAGCAGTTTAACCATTATATCAGTCTTTAACTTTAATAGTTTCCAGGGTGCTTTGGAATCTGGAGTGAGAGTCTTAGGACATGGTTGAGAACCTATAGCAGGCTACGACCTGAATCGCTGTCTTTCTCAGTGTTAGTTGTACCTGCAGTATATCAGATGCGTTATGCTGGGCTACAAGTCTGGAGGTGTGTATATCCTTTATGAATATGGAGACACCACCACCTTTGGAGCATCTGTCCATGTTCTGGGGCCGAAAGGTGTGGAATGAGCTATAGCCTGGTAGCACAGGGGTGCTTTCTGCTGCTTTAAACCAGGTCTCCGTTATAGCACAAATGTCGATGTTCTCCATTTTGAGGAGTGCTTCGAGCGAGTGCATCTTGAGATTTAGACTTCTAGCTCTGAGCAGCATGACCCACAGATTGCATTTATTTATAGCTGTTACAGTGGTAATTTGGTCTGTGGAACTCCTCCTAAAAAGCCACTATAGGGGTGGCAAGAGCCTTAGCCATTACCCGCAAACCCAGGAGTGACAGATGCATGCCATCTCTGGCAAAGTATCGAGGTCTGTTAATCATGTCATACCAAGTAGACAGCTGCTGGATCCTCTTAGAATGACACCAGAAACAGTGAATTGTTGAAGTCAGCCATTTTCTGTTTGTACTGTGGTATCATTCTGGGTAGTGGTATGTTGGTGCTCAGGGCTAGGGTCATACCTGCCTGGGCCACAAAATCCGAGAGCTCCACCATGTCTCTTTTCATGTAAGCCAGGGAGGTGTGTCTCAGGTCATTCACACCACATGGACAATGACAGAGTCATACTTGTACTTTTTGTGGAGTGACCAGAATGCGTGTGTTATGTGTCGGATTCTGGTACCTGATAGACAGCTGACTGTTACCTTCTCCTTATTCAACCTAGCGAGTGGGATACCAGTGTGCCTCGGTATTGAGTCACCTATGATTATTGTATTGGGCAAGCTGTTTTCCCTTAGGGGCTTAGGTTAAGGGGAACACTGTGTAGGTGAGCTATGTGTCTTGTGGTTTGTGCTGTACTGGTCGTGTGCGTTTCTGCCTTGGAGGTCTCTGCTGTTTGGGTAGATTTCTATTGAGAGCCTCCATCAAGGTGGGTGTGTGGTTTGTCTTTTTATGTGAGGGCTGTGATGATGCGTGTTCTGGGAGGCTATGTGTTCCATGTGGTGTGGTGCAGGTGTTGACCTTCTCCTCTTCACCAGCTATTTCAGTCTTGCCTGGAGAGTGCATGGCTTCCAATTTGGAGATATAAGTGCATCTCTCACAAGTATGAGTGTAGGGAGGTAAGAGGAGAGGGTTGTCTGTGTACAAGAGGCAGTTGCTACACTGCCTCAGAATGCCCAAGTTCACCAGTTAATAGGAGAAAGCATAGGAAACTGATGTTTAGACATGCCAGGAGGGTGGTCATCATTAGTAAGTATGGAGCTGTTTCCTTATAGGACGTCTAGTGCTGATAACACTTGTGTGTGCTACAATAATTGCTACAAAAAGCCTGATGAAGTGCTAGGCGAATATGCTAATTAAAGTGCAAGAGAGAAGAGAACTAGCAAGATCAAAGGGAAAAACTGAAGACTTTCTGGCACCAGTAATAGTTTACCCAGCTTAGTGGCACTTTGTGGCATGCAAACATGGGCTTTTAAACCAGAAAGTTGAAATAGGATGGATAAGTTGGGATAGAGAAACTGCCCAAACGGCCAGTAAACTACAATTTCCGAGCCAGAAACCACTCCTCTTGTGGTAGATAGGCTACCTGGTGCTTACCATTCCCACTGATAAGCTGGAAGGCTTCCTTCTAACACAGAAAGGTCTGGGGAACTCAGAAACTTACAAAACAGTCCTGGATACAGTAAATCTGTATCTGGACTACTCTAGTAACAGGAAAGGCGGGAAACAAGCTTAGAACTTTTTTTTCCCAGAAAAAATAGTTAAAACAGTAATAAAAATACTTTAAATGCAGTGCAAGCTAGCACACCTGAGAGTGTAGCAATATTAGTGCAAATACAGTTAAAATAAATGCAGCTAAATGAAAAAAAAAATGACTTAAATCAAGTGCAGATGTTTTGTATATGTAGTGTAAAGTACAAGGACAAATTTATTAAGTTTTTTTTAAAAACACAATTACAAGGTAAAGTTTGAAAAGTAAAATACATATACCCTGGGATTCAGTAACGCCTACACTAAGTGTACAACGTTCAGAGTGAACAGGCAACACAGACTTAACTCACACCTTCTTCCTCCTAATTTTAGTTTTCTTACTGATTTTCTTGCATCCTTAAACTTTGAGGGGATTCATAAAGGTGACCACAAAGTGCAGACTACATGTACACTTAGTGTAATCTTTCTGAGTGACTAGAAAGCACAAAAAAATGCAATAAGAATTGTATCGAGTACATATCGTGTACACTTAGTGTAGGCTTTATTGAATCTAGTCCATATAATAACAATTTCACAAAATGTAACATAAATGCATCATAAGTGAATACTGATTCCAGTGTCATATACTAGGCCAAGTAAATATGTCTTTTGGACTTGTCTAAAACTGATCAGGGATGAACTTTCATGAAGCCACCAAGTTAACAAGCTCTACAAATACAGCGTCTGTATAATAAAAGAGTTAAAAGCCTGAGTTAACCAGAATGGTCCATGGGACTAGTAGCAGCCCCTCAGATGCTGAGCATTAAACCATGCAGGCCAGAAAGGCATGCTACGCTCATTGACGTAGCAAGGACCCAAGTCACAAATGGAGAAGTATGTCAGTACTAGAATCTGGAGATGATCCTGTACCGGACAGGAAGCTAGTGCAAACTGCGCAGAACAGGTGTGATACATTAGTAACGTGATGTACCATTAAATAACCTGGCTGCAGGGTTTTGTGCCAACTGTAACCAGTCCAGTGCAGTATTTGGGCAGTCCCAGGTAAAGGGCATTACATTAGTCCAGTCTGGAAGAGACCAAGGCATGAATAACAGTCGAGAGATCTTTTTGTAGAATTAGGTCCTTGATCCTGGAGATGTTTCTAAGATGGAAACAGGATAACTTGACTATAGCCAACACGTTGTCTCAAAGTGTAATTTGAGAGTAAAAAATAATGTCCAAATTCTTCACCCTACTACCAAATTCTAAACTATCACAACCACACATACAAAAAAAAACAAAACTGGCACAGATGTTTCCCTGTATATGCAAATTAGCAGAAACTGTAACCTTAAGTAAAATTCACACACACAAAAAGAAGAAAGTAAAGAAAAATAATTCAAGAAAGCCCACTTTCCTAGTACCATGACTTTACTACTGCAAGTCGAGGTAACAACAAAAGCCATAGAAAGGATAGTCGAAATGGGGCTACTACTTTAGGTGCAGAGTGCTACGAGGTGTAGTCAACAATGCAGAAGAGTTGGTGATTGGTTTTTGTAGTCAGTATTAGCAGTCATTCAAGCAGTTGTCACTACAGCTGCTTAAATGACAAACATCTGGTGTTTGTATGGCAGGAACTGCAGCAAGGATGTAGCATTGCTGTCAGTACAGTTAGTAAAGGTGTTTGACACAGTTTAGCAAAGAGCTGTTGTGTAGATGCATAACATGTTTTTTTAGTTAACATGGCCAAATGCTACAGCACTCCCATTATAGTCAATGTGGAAGACCACATAAAAACATAAGATTAGGTAAGTAAGTGCCAGTCAAGAGGTAGTGAAGGTGGGAGTGTGTGTGTGTGTGTGTGTGTGTGTGTGTGTGTGTGTGTGTGTGTGTGTGTGTGTGTGTGTGTGTGTGTGTGTGTCTACAGAGGTATGAGTGGTGAGTGGTGTCAGGTGTGTGTTTGCATGCGTGTGTCTGTTGGGGTAGTTGCAGGGCGGGAGTTAGGTAGAGAATAGGTAAAGTAGGGGTTTGTGTGTGTGTGTGTGTGTGTGTGTGTGTGTGTGTGTGTGTGTGTGTGTGTGTATGTCTCTCTCTCTCTCTCTCTTTCTCTTTGTCTTTGTCTTTCTCCATGTGTGCAGTCAGGTGAAGGGGGGTCTGATCTAAGGTGAGTGTCTGTGAGCTGAGCTCGTGCATGTGTGTGTGTCTGCCATACTTCTAAACTCCCCCAGACTAACGAGCAAAACCTGCAATACCTTAGAGGGGTCATTAAACTCCAGAGACTTTTAAATGCTATCATGTTATGTTAAAGAGCAAAGATGGCGGCGCTGTGTATGGCAGCGGCCTCTCCAGCTCCTGTTGTGCACTTTACATTTTGTTGTTGTACTTACCTTTATTGTTGAGTTGTAGGGATGTTCGTCTGGTCGAGTGTGTCTGGTGTCAGCAGTTTGTAGTTGTGATGTCCATGGCATCCTGTTGTTTACTTTTCCTTACCTTTTGAAACTTGGAACTTGAAGCAAGGCCTTCAGTGCGAATTGGCGCATTGGTTGCAGAAGGGGAAGCAGAGTTTGCCGGTGTGAAATTTGAAATTGGATTTGTCTTGTTGGGTGGGAGGGATCCTGAATGGAGTTGAGCTGGAAATCATGCCGGATTTTGGAGCTGGTGCTGGTGATAGAGTGGCTGGTGAGATTGAGGAGGAGGATAGGATTGTTGTGTAGTCATGACCGTTAGGGCCTGCAGATGGCTACGTTCATACAATCTGTGGATTGGTGTGGGTATGGATTGCTGGTTCTGGTGTGGAGTTGTGGTACTTTATGGTTCCTTAGTGGACTGGAAGAAATGTTTCTGGTGCTAGAGTAGAATGTGGGGATGCAGCAGCTGATGTTTCTGTGCCTATGGTTGGACTGGGACTGTAGTTGGTGCTGGCGGTGGAATGCAGCAGTTGAAGCTTTTGGCACGGTTGGTTGACTTATTACTGTTGTTTTTGTGTTTTGTTTATGTGTAAAGGTTTATGTTAAATGTTGTTGCTTGTTGATGTTGATCTTGGAGACCATAATTTTGTTCAGCTGTGCACTTGTGGTTGCATGCGGTTGAATGACAATAAAGTTATTCTTGATTGATTGATTGACTGATCGATTGATAAAATGTTAATTTTACTACAGGTTTTAATGAGCCTTTTTTGGAAAGTAAGTAGTGTTGGGGGAACACTAGAGACCAGAGACACTCATTAAATATTACTCTAAGTCACTTTCAAAGTCAATAGAACAATGGGTTTTGCATTACAAAGCATGTTGTCAACAATAATGTTCATGGGGGGAGACAGCTGGGACGCTCTTTAGATAGCAGTCTAAGTCACATACAAAGTTAACTGAGCAGCAGGTCTTGGATCATGATGCAGTTGCTGAACAAGAAGTATGAAACTCTGTTGCTATTATAGACAAAGTGTAATCGTCTGTCATTTGCAAGGGGCAGGAAAGAAATAAGGGGTCACATCAGTGATATTTTGTAAACTAAGGGACATTTTTGAGAGGGATGGGGTATATGCATTTGTGTGTCTATGTATGTGCGAGAGAGACAGACAGCGAGACAATGGGGGGGGGGGTGCCTGTGCTAATGCAATGCATGAGCTGACAGCAGTGATTACCATAGGAAAGTGTTTTTTAACACTAGAGGTAACACCAAGCAGTTCATTGACATGCAGATTACCTGATAATAAGGTGTTTCCTCATTGTAGCTAAGCATGTCTATGAATTACATTTTCCAGTTTTGCAGAAAATGCCCCTTTTGTCCACAGCACTTTGTGCTCATGGTGATATTCTTTCTGAATCCCATCCTATGTTTTTTTCTGGGGTCAGTTTGTTTCTTACAATAATTAATTTAATTAGTTTGCTGCATAACAGAAAAAAAAGCTAACAGTTTTAATGTACTGGTAAATCTAGTCTGTTAGTGTGGCTGTGCTCCTTTTCTCTGCCAGTTCTGATGTTAGTTTTTGCTGTAATTCCAGTTGCCGTAAATATTCCTTTGACTTCGTAGTGCCATTTTTTTCCTCTTAGCAATGTGTAACTGCTTAGACCTGTTCAATGAGGCATGACATTTACTTAATGTTTCTGCCATCTAAGCCGACGCATTTTGAGGGAGTAACCCCTTACTATACTTTGCAAACTCATAAAAGAATAACCTGTTCCATTTCCTACACCTTTATGAAGCCATATTTAATTTTAGTGTGTACTGTGGTAATTATTTTAATTATGTCAGGTTAACTGCTTTAGACAGTATGTTTTCTACTATAGCGTTTGTCAGAACAGTAAGCAGAATGTCTTTCCTTTTTCATTCAGTGCATGCTAAAGCAATGATTCTTGTCAGCCAGCTTTTTTTTTCAGAACTGTTTTTATCTAGCGGTTAACTGCATTGACTTTTCTTACATAAATTCAGTTACGTTTGTCTTACATAGGTTTGTTGGAACTAGGGTGTGCAGTAATAGAGAGAGAAGATGACTGTTATTATCCTTTGCTCTAGTAATTTAAGCCTTCTTCAGGGTTTGTCCAAATGTTCTTGTGTTAACGGGAAACAACAAGAATCCATTCTTGCTGCTTATTCAAATGCAAGTTGTATCAGACTAATATACTTTTCTATAATCTGCTGTTGTTTTATTGTATGCCCTTGAATCCCTTACACACAATACTGTGTCAGTGTCTAACACGTGGAGTCACAGGTTTCTGCAGAGCTTATAATCGGCAGTAATAAATATATTTCAGGGTCCCAAAACATTGTCTGAGTTAGAATCCTTTTCAAATAGCAGAGTACATCAAGTTCCCCATGTTTTTTTGATATCCATATGACTTCTTTCTTAACCTGTGTTGCAGGGTGACTAAGTTTGCTTTATTTCAGATGCTGTTGTGGGCTGTCTGAGGTCACGTGACCTGGAGAAAAGAGAAGTATATTTAGAGATTGAGCTGTGGAGGCAGAGCCCTTGTGATGAAGGTGTAGGAGAACAGAGCCCCCAGAAAAAGCATGTCGTTTAAGTTTTGTGTTTTATATATACTAGTTGCAGAATTTTGGGGCACAGTAATGTTAGTTTTGTGAGATATTTTATGGTACTACTTTTTATACTTGCATTTTTTTTGTGTGTGTGTTTTAGACTTGTTTGTTGCAGTGCTTTGGGACACAGTAATTAGGGTTGCCATGTTTAGAAAAGGCAAAAACCTGACAAGAGCGCCAGACTTTGCTTCAGCTGTTGTCCCATCCATCTCAGTAAGTAAATGTACATTCCCTGTCCTTTCAAAGTTAATCATAATCATGCTAGTAACAGTTTTGAAGACACGGTAAATACGATGCTAAATGAACTAGGTAAGCAAATGAATAAACAGACTGGGTATATTAAAAGATATGTTGTGATGTGCACCTGATAGGTATGTTGAAACTGTTATGCGAGATAAGCAAGCATGGTTTTCTAAAAATCACACTTAAATGAAGACATGAAGAAAATGCATAATATTTGTACACAATTTCATGCAGTGTGTACTTTACAATGTTCCTGACTGTACGTTTTATTCATATATATACAATATTATTTATACCAAAGACAAAAAGGCATTTTACCACACCTAAATTTTAACTGGAGGGTAGAGCCATTGTTTCATGTTGATAAAAAGGAACAGTCAATACTTTTTGTGTATATCTTCTAAGATGCTACAAAAAGATTTTTTGATGAGTCTATCTGCCTGTTAATGGACACATTTCACATCACCCAGAATTTCAGTTGAAAAAAAAACAAAAGACTGTTCTGGCAAAATAATTTTGAATGTCTTTATTTTTTAAAAAATATACAAAATAGATGTAAAATTAGACAGTATATTCCCAGAACAGTAATTGTTATTATTGAATTGCCATTGATAAAAACCGAGGCCCTAACAAAAATTTACTCTCTTGTGATACTTCAGGCCTTTGTGAACATTAGTGATACCACAGGACGCACTGATAAAGTTCTTTCTATAACGTGTATACTCTAGCATCTATTTCCAAGTTGGCTAACCAAATGATATAACAGATTTCTGATGATTGCTTACGGATTGCAGACTTGTAGTCTATGATGTATTTTCTTAAACTGAAGCAACCTGACTGGGAATCTAAGAGTTTGGACAGGCTTAACATGTGGACTTTTGCCAGTGCAATCCAACCACTCAGAGCCGTGAACTATATGGAACAAATGATAAAGTTCCAGAGATTTCTGATGAAGGATAGTGTGTGTGTGTGTGTGTGTGTGTGTGTGTGTGTGTGTGTGTGTGTGTGTGTGTGTGTGTGTGTGTGTGTAAACCTGGGGGTTTTTTTGTCTTTCCAGAACATTTCAGATGCCCTGCATTTCCCAAATATGCCTGAAAAAGCTGCATTGTGAATGTTCTATGATGGCTGTTATATGGCAGGCTTATCAACAACAACAACAACAACAGGAGGTTGTGAGCGTACACATCTGGCTGCAAATGAACAGTTTTTTGGGGGATGTTAAGGAGATATGTATGCAATCCTTTTTCTGTGGTTCATCCCTGAGAAAGAAACCATCGCTGATTTCTACGAGAATAGAAAGGAAATCTCAGAACCACAGATGACATAAAATCTTCCAAATTAACAAATTTCTGGTATGGTACTGAGCTTGTAACATCAGCACCTTAGCGTTATTTAAAGCTCTGTCTTCCAAAGACTTTGTCTTACTACTTTTTTGTCCTGACATTCTTATGTATGACTGCCTATGCCCTAATACACTGGCTCAGTTGGCTGTCTCCATTTACTCTTCGGTTTGGTGGTCTCCTTTATCTGGATGATTGTTTTTTTACAAAAAAACATCTTTATTGAATTATCACTTATGGCATAGGCAGTCATACATTTATATAAATGAAAACAAACCCAGTAAAGTGAATCGAACTTGATGTAAAACTGATACCTATTAATTTTACTGAGGTACACCCACGTTGATTGTGCCTAAAAGTCCTAACATATGGGGAATTAGGGAGTGTGACTACATGGTAACCGTAAAAGGCTAGGTCAGAGACATTGCATTCCCAATGGGAGCACAGGATAAGCTGGGTCTGGGCTAAAATGCAATCCTAGTACAGTCACTTTAATATTGATCACAAATAATGTTGTCACTAGTTGTCCTGTGGTGACTGTTGGATATTGCCCAGACCTCAGCCAGGCAGTGGGAGTGTATTCACATAATGGGATGCGGTAGTGGTTGGTGTAGCATTGTTACTGGCATGTACCAGTACCTACAAGACATGGGGGTGAACTGTTGCTGTTTTCAGGCGTGATCCTCAGTCGTGACTTGGCACTGAGGCAAGTTACTGCAGTCCAAAGTAGGGATATGCTTTTCAGATTGCATTACTAATTGTAAATAGTAGAGACCCTCTTACTGCAAAATACAGGTAAAGTATTAAAAAGAATAAAAACAGAAGCAAATTAATATTATACTATGGTACCTCGGAGGCTTTCTCTGTTGTTATTTTGTGGCTCTTACAAGTATTTTTAAAAGCTGAAGTACAGCAAATCACCTAAAATGTTGATCTTTTGACTTTACTGTAGAGATGTGCAGACCCCCCAACATGGGCTTTAGAAACATCGTGCTGTTGCGGTTCTTTGAATGTACTGTAGGCTGCTCCTGTTCTAATGGTTGGTGTGGCCAGAACTCCTTCTACAAGCCAGTAATGTGATGTGTTTCCCCAGGTTCTATACTGGATACCTTTGTTTCTGTATCATTTCCATAGCTTTGAACTGTAGTAGATTGTTCAATGTGTTGTATACAAATGATATCATAAAAAGAGGTCTCATCAATATATAGTCTACAGAGGTCCACTGGTAGTTCAAGTTTATCCTGCAAAGGTCATGGTCTCTGTAAAATGCTCCTACTAAGTAATTAAAGACACACATTCATGGGCTGTTTCATTAAACAATTGTCATGCCATCCTTCTTGCGCTGTGCTCTTACTCTACACCTTATCTCTTTCTCATTTGTCCAGGTAAAGACTTCACTGGGTAGACACATAGCTCAATCCAAAGCCAATCCCTCCCCATGCCCCAGTGTTCACAATGAGCTTGACCCCCTGCTTCTGCCTGCTGCACACAGCGCTCTTTTAAGTTTCATAAGCAGAGCATCTGCTTCTCCAAACAAGAGAAGTGCAATTGTACTTTGCTGCTTTATTCTGTGCAGCCGTTGACCTTACTCAAATCATCCATTCCTGCTTCTTTCTGGTAACACCACAGCATAATACTGAATGTCCTGTTCTGTCTACCTACTGAAAACAGTTTAGTCTATTTCAATGATTTTAACCTTTGTATATTCTTTTTCTTAACTGTTTTCCAGCCAGTGATACTACTGCAAGACCAGAGTTTTCACACATTAGTATGTGTTTCTTCATTCTCCAGAGACTGGTTTGTTCTACATATTCATATTTTTAACAGACTGCAAAACTCCCTGTCCACTACAAAATCTCATCTCATTCTCGTCTTTCCAGGGTGTTTAATTCAGTAAAATGGTTTCCAGCACATATTGTGCTGCAGTTTGTTGGGCATCCACAATCTGGTTTGATTTTTATTTTTTATTTCTGTGGGGTAATATATCTGCGGTGGTGGTGCTGCGGTAGCATTGTCGCCTCACAGTAAGACGCTGTCTGGTTCGATTCTCAGCTAAAGCGTCTTCTGCGTGGAGACATGCGTGAATGGGTTTACCTTCATTGAAGGTTGTGCGTCAGGGCTGGTAACTCGGCACGTAAAAATCAATTACCAATCATTAGCGGACCGGAGTTCCGCTGTGGCAATCTCTAACCGGGAAAAGCCGAAAGACACAAACAAAATTCTGTGGGGTTTGTTTGTGTCTTTCGGCTTTTCCCGGTTAGGGGTCGCCACAGCGGAACTCCGGTCCGCTCATGATTGGCAGTAGAGTTTTACGTGCTGGCTTGCCGGGCCTAACGCACAACCTTCAACGAAGGAACGCCCGTTCACGCATGTCGCCACACAAAAGACGCTCTGACTGTAATATCTTAAATTCTGCAGTACTTAATAATCTTTGTTATGCAAACATTTTACTGCTGTATTGTCTTGCATATCTTGTAAACCTTGATGAAACACCTCCCCCTTATATGTTTTCCACTTCATGTCAGCACATTGTTCACACTGTAATATCATCTTGTTTTCTGCTGTTACCTGATGCTATGACTTGTTCCACTTACTGATGTACTTTTCTTGCTTCCATGAACACAGCAAAAATGGGACAGTGTTTTTCAGTGGACAATTCAGCAAAAAAAATCAAATCAGTCAGGAACCGAAGCTTTGAGTTTGATTCTGTTTTTAAATGTATTCATTTTTTGTCATAATCTTTTTTTTAATAATGCTGTGATGATTTCTGTGTATTATTATTTTCTTTGTGGAAGTAAGTGCTCATCCATCCATTAATAATCGTCCCTAGTTAGGGTTCAGGATCTTCATATATTTTGTTAGTTTTAAGCTTCACATTCTGTTTAACTTATTTATTTTTTGTTTGTGAATCATATTTGCTAATGCCTTTCTTTTGTAATATTTTAACTGAAAGACAAGTGCAGCCTGTTTCAGCTCTCAAACACTCTCTACATGCAAACTCTCCCAAAGGCATCACTTGAATTGTCAGTTGTCTCAGACGTGACCTTTATCTGGATGTTATTGTAACAGTTATATTTTTTGTCCTGTCTTTGACTAGCAGCCTCTGTCATAGGATAAGTACAGCTTTCAGTTCTATTCTTGTGCCCAGGATTTCCATTACCTAATAGTAGTCATTCTCTTGAGTTCGGCCTTTGATACTGTTGCCTTTGACTTCTCTCCAAGCTGAATCCTGCTGAGCCATAAACTTTCCAGTGTTCCTGGCTGGAATGTAATCTGCCCTCATGACTGCTGTGACTTTGTCATTTACATGGTGTGGTGTAAACAAAGACAGATATCCAGGCAGTGTGACACTGACAACCAGGTTTTCTGAGCCATCAAGAACAAATGACATCAAGCCATGTATAAATTTCAAAGGATGTTTGTCTGTGTAATGAAAGCAAAGTACAGAAACCAGTGGGGCAGGACCTTTCCTATGGTTTATTTCTCCATATATTACATAAGTTCAACTGCCTCTGTTTTTGTGCTTTAGTTGTGGTAGTCGGGCGGGGGGATGCAAAAGCTGTTTTTTGCATACATATATACTGCATATTTACAGGGTCAGGCCAAAGCCCAGTCCACCTGCCTAGCCAGTAGCAAAATGGCTGTTTCCATAATACATGTCTGTTTCTTCTTTAAAAGTCTTAAGATTAGAGCACTCTTACAATAGACAACAATGAATTCTATAACATGTTTTCAGAGAGCTCAGTAGTACTTCCATTTGTTCTGTGTGCTTATCCATTCCCATTCATTCCCAAAAGTGAACATCACTACATGTTTCATGTACTTGTAAGGGATGCTTTGGATATTTGTACAGGCCTAGACCCTGCTTTTATCTAAGGTTCTGTCCATGAGGTCAGGTATACACAGTCCCTATCATCAAGAATTGCTTGATAGGTCAGATAGTCTGTAAACAATGAGTATAAACCTTCAGTCTTTAATCTTATTAACAAATCACAGAGATGTGCATATAATCCAGTATTCAAAGTGAGACTTGACTAGTCAGCTAGCTGGTGCCGTCTTGCCATTGAAGGAAGATGTAAAGTAGAATCGAGGTGAACCCATTACCACTTTTGTCTGCATATAGAGTAATATGAGTCTTTTATGTTAGTTTAGTTCTGAAAGTCAAAACTTAAAAAATGTATTTCTTATCTACTGTTACTGCAGAATCCTATATGATAGCTGTAGTTCATGAAAAGATGAGGATGAGGGGAAGTAATCTTGGAAAAGGTATTTACATTGACAAGTGCGCTCATGTCCTGCATCCTTAACCAGCAAAACAAGAAAAAACTTAACTCTGAAATTTCTGTAAATGAACCTTCTGTTTTGGCAGTCATGCATTACATTCAGGAGATCACAAGACCTGAGACTAAATGCAGCTGGAGTTTTTCCTTTCTAACCCTGAATGGTAAATTATAATAGGGGCATTTAAGCATCCGCCTGGGACCCACAGCTTGCCAGCTTTTGATGAATGCTTCTGCTAGTTGTGATGCACAATTAAGTGTGCCATGCTGATGTGACAATATACACTGATGACTCAGACACCTTTATTATACCTAATTTTTGTTACATCAGTAGTGCACTAACCATCCAAATGTCCTGCCTTAATCTCACTGATGAAGTGGTACTGTGCCACAAGAGAACTCCACTTTAAAGACAGGTACTTTGCATACCAGGCCAAGGCCTCAAGTACAAAATAGTTGAACCTTGTACTCGTACCATGTGGCCAAACTCTGGATCCAGATGCCTTCTGCCTCAGACAACCTCAAACTCAAAACAGTTTCAAGACGCACTTTACCTCAAGTCTAAAGTCCTCCCAATGCTCTTCCTCTCCTGGTTAATCAGTTGACCCTCCCACATTTTTCCTACTCTCAGACCTAAAGAACCCTTAACCTCTTATTTGAAACCTTGGTCATGCAGATTACTAAATATGTTTTTGGAGCTTTTCTCCCCATCCTGTGCTGAAAAGGGGTCTTGCATGACCCAATCAGACCTTCCTTGTAAACAAATGTAAATAAATACATCTTTTAGAGCTGATTTAGCCTAATCATGAGCACTTCCCTCCTGTCACACAATTCTAAAGCCCACCTCCAAAAAAAAAATGGTTCCTGTTTTTGATTGGCATTCACAGGTCAGCCAGCTTTACTAAGCAGTCTAGGAGTGAGAACCTTTACCAAAGTTGAGTGGTTATAAATATTGAAAATAATTAAATTCAAGGAAGATAACTGAAATTCTGCTATTAATTGTACTTAAGTTGCTTATTTTGTTAACCAGTGCAGCATGCACCAACCAAGAGAGAGAGAGGCTTGAAAATGTAGCCATGACGTGAATTTTTTGATTATTTTATTTAGTTAAGTTAAGCAGCAGAATAACCCTCCTTGAGTCTTTGTGGTGGTAGTCCATTGTATTGGATAGAAAAATGGACCATTTAACTGATGAGGATTTCTTTTCTTTTTTGTTCGTAAGCATAGCCCTTACCACCTTTGTTCAGGAGTCTGGGACAAAGGCACAAAAATCAGGGATGATCTTTTCCACTTTACTCTAATTTATTTGTTAATTTAATAGAACAGCAGGTTTTGCATCAACATGTATATTCTGAAAGCAACTTTCCCTCGTTAAAAGCAAAACACTGGCATGATGTCAGTCTGCTCACTAGAGACAAATCCTCTGATAATAAATCCTATTCAGACCTAATCCAGACTAATCAAAGACTACTCATTTGCTCTGACTTTGTAAGATAATTTAGCCCCCCCCCAAAACTATTAACAGCATCTCTCCTCTGTCCCAGAGCCCCTCCCTTCATTCTTCTTTTCTGCTTGAAAAAATATCACACAAAGAAATAAATATGCTACATGAAGATATACCCACAACCACCACCCCTTCAGGTTCACTGCAGGGAATTTTTAGCTCAGTCTCTTTGTCGTATCTCTAACCTTTGCCTGACACAAAAGTCAAGCATCTGGAAAACAGCACTCATTGCCCCACTTCCCAAACAATCTAAACCTCAAAACTCTACACAACTTTGTCCTATTTCCATCCTGCCTACTCTTGGCAAGGTGCTAGAAAAAATAATTTTTATCCATTTGTCAAGCTATAATCAGCAATACCATCTCCTCTCCATAAAACAGCGAGGATTCTGGACAGATGCTAGCAGAATGACAGAACTTTGGTGCCTAGCTGATGACATTCTCCTCAACATGGACAAGGGTAACTCGACAGAAGGAATATTCATTGACTTCACAAAAGCTTTCGATCTAATCAACTACTAACACTTCTCTCTCCAGAACATTGGTATTACTAACACATCCATTACTTGGTTTCAAGACTTCTTGTCAAACAGATTCTTGAAAGCTAAATTAGGCTTTGTCTTCTTTCAGCCTGCACCTCTTTCAGTGGGAGTAGCCCAAGGTTCTATCATAGCTCCTCTTCTCTTCTGTATTTGCATTAATAAACTACCTCATGACTGTCATACTTTATACCTCATTCTGCGCACTGGTGACAGGGTAATCTTTAGGCCCAGCCACAGCCACTCTACAATCAAAAGACAACTGCAAAAATACCTTAATTCCTTCAATTCCTGTCTCAGTAATCACAAACTAATCCTTAACACTACAGAAACAAAAAGCCTGCTGTTTGGCACCAACCAAAACTTTAAATCACCAAAGTCAATCTGTATCACTGCTCTTTGTGACTTACCACTTGAAACAACCAACACATTCAAATACATGGGTTTTGTATCTAGAACAGTTGCTACAGTTCCATAAATATGGTTATAAACCAAGGGCAAATGTTAACTCTCTTCTCCTCTCTCCTCTGGCCAGGAAATTCTTACCCTACCTATCAATATCAGCCAGAGTGGCTGTAAGCAAAGGAGTCTTTCTGGCTCATCTCTGATATCAACTACCCATAATACCCATGGGCACTAAGAGAAATACCTCCACACTACAGACTATTAAAAATAAAGTCACTAACTCACCTGTAGAAAAGAGTGTATGTTGTAACTTTAAGAAGCATTTCAAAGTGAGGGCACATGCATATAAATAGAGAGCACGTGCAAACAGCAATGCCATTTTGAGAGAACAGCCAGAGTGTTACCAAGTATGAGTGCAGTAGTCAGTCTGTTTGTAAGTTTAAGTCACTAAGTCTCAATCCTGATGTGTTTGTATATAATAAAGCTGCTTGAACCGAACCCACAACTGTTCATCTGTTTTATCCTGACTAGACGAGTGACATCACCTACTAATGAGCACCACTGCCTCAAAAAAGCCAGTAGACTCTGCCACTAGGCTCACTCATCTTCCAACATTTCCAACCTAACTTATTCCTACCAGTAACTGCCAAACAAACACTCACTACAACATCAGATGCTTTTCCCGAACAACCCCCAACCCCCACAAACTAGGCTACACTGCACCAGCCACTCTTTTTTCCATCCTCGTTCCTAAAGGAAATACAATCTCCCTTTCATACCTTCAGAGCTGTACTTAAGTCCTTTACCCCAAGTCAAACTGCTCTTGCCACACAGCAGGCCACATTATATAAGGACCTCTCAACCTCTAGCTTTACTTGTTCTCACCTACTAACTTCTCATTACTCCATCACCCCCCCCACCTCTTCCACTTGACTCGCATTACCTTACAGCATTGCCACCATGATGTAATCCTGAAATATAAGCATGTAAAATTATAAAATGTGAATTTCTTTCTTAATTGTTGCCACGTTTGTTAATTGCTACTATTTAGTTGTTGTATATTGTTACTTTTCATTCTGTTTTTGATATATACAGCTTACTGACTGGTCTGTCCCACTTGTTTCTTTTTTTTTGTAAACAAGCAAGCTGCTTTATTAAATCTGAACAACACTATATGTTGTGCAAGCCTCATGGCCCATAACCCTTCAAAAGATCCCTTCCTTCACGCAATTTTGACACATTGGGCTCAACCCCGTACCTGGGGTAACATGACTTTCATAGAGATCTTTTAACAGTAATTTTACCAAATAGTTCCAAAGTTCGAAAGGCAACATATTTGCCATTCATGTTTTCTGCCAAGTACCAGTCTGCTTGTTGGCATCACCTGAGCTTTCCCTACACTTCTACAATCTACTTTGCTTTATAACTACAAGTTCATTACTGTATCTTGTTTTGTAGATCACACTGTGATTTTTGTAATTTAGTGGGTCCATACCTCTCCCATCTTCCTCTCTACTACTTTTAGACTTTCCGTTAACTGTGTAACCGCCCCTATATTTGACCCTGATTGCGCTTCCATTTCTTTATAATCCCCTCTAGTCCATTAACCAGATTAACGTTGCCACTGTCTTTTAGTGGCTACTTAATCTGGGTTCCCTACCCAACTGAAGAGGAGGTTCTTCTCCAGCTGCCTTTTCTTTACCATAATTTTCAGAAATAGATTCATCATATCTCTATTATATTCACATAATTTATCATAGTCCCAGAATATATGTTCCCAGTCACCTGTTTGATTTTGTTCACCAACAGCTTGGGGTAACTCCCATTAACATTCCATGTAGTTGCTCTGGAATATAAAAGTACTTGTGTAGGCACTTCATGCAAATATTCTAAACTTCCTTGAGAAAGTTATTGTAGGTGCTTTGCAAATCCTGCACATTATTCTACTATTAATCACCTCTTCTATTCTGACCTCTAACAGTAACCCTACTAGCTGGCCTCTCTACTCCCCTTTTGTTTAACTCTTATTTTATATTTTGTCAGGATATTGTATATTCCTCTGTAGCTCAATATCTCCTTTCTGTGCAGCTGGACAATCTTACAAAGCTCACCCACTCCATTCCTTAATCCCTTATTCATTATTCCCTCACAGTAACAAGTTTTCTTTCTTTCTCACCATCCCTTTGTAACCAAGATGCTAATCCAAAAAGGTTGCTTCCCAGGATCATTAGGCCATAACTCAAACTGCCAAGCTAGATATTCTTTTAACACTTCTTTTAATACATTTTAAACTTGAGCCAACAGAGTTCTGCTACTGCATTGAACTAAGGCTTGCAAGAATATATTCAGTCTCTCAACCCAACAAGTGTTAAATCTCTGACTTGGCATCATCCCTTTCTATTTTGCAGTGTACCTTGAGTTTTGGAGATAGTGAACTAACTTGAGCTGTGCTACCTTAAAATAGTTTTGTAAATGTGGTACTGAGATGCCTCCCTCTTCTGATCCCATGAAATTTCCTGGCATTTTTACTCTTTGACACTTATACCCCCCCCCCCAATGTACTCCATTACTTCTGTCCTCAATCTTTCCCGGAATCCCTTTCCAGGATCATATAAAAATAATTAAACTGCATTCAGTATTTGTGATATGGTCAACATTTTCACTGCCTGTATCCTCTGTTCCATGTTACTGACTATTAACTCCACTTCCTGAAAATATCCTGAATCTTAACTTTTGCTTGATCACATGACTCCTTTGGAGACCCCCTCAGAATTCTTGGTAAGCCATAGTCCCACATATTTCAGTCAATGATATGAGGGAAGCACTATACATAAGTTATACAAATATCCTTAGCCTTATCTTTGTTTATCCTATAACCTGTAATCATCCTGAAGTCCGTTAGAGCTCCAAATAATTTAGGTATGTCTTTTTTCTGGGTTAGTAGGATACAAGCTGACATCATCATCAAACATCACTGTCTTTTTCTTCCAACACATTTCAGTTTCAGTCCTTCGTATCTGATTGATGTATCTTTTGTGCCAAGAGTTCTAGATATTTCACAAACAACAATTAACACATACGGCATTGGTTCCTCTTTCTACTGCTTGCTTGAACATGACCCTAACATTTATTTCTTTATTTATATTTTTATTTTTGGGTCCTCTCGGACACAATGTCAGCATCAAGTTTACCAGCTACTCTCCAACCCCCCCCCGGGACTTACTCCATTTTTTGCTCAGGCCAAATCATGGGTCCTGAGTATGTCACTGGTGGCTCATCTCATCTGTGCTTCCATTTGAAGGGATATTTGTTATGACCTACCCACTCCTTCTGCCCATCCCTCATGCTTGTTGATGACATCCGATGGCAGTTCCACTCTTTGGACTAAGCTCCCTCAGGGAGCATATCAACAAATGTCCTCCCACCTTAGATGGACACAGCCATCCCTTCCCTGTGGCTCCATCAGTTGCTCAAGCCACTAATCAAACTTAGGTCGACTGGGCTGAAGTCAGGGCTTCATCCCTCTATCCCACTTGGTATTACTACCCTGGCATTTATTTTTATTACTGCTCTGGATCCCTTATATATTTTTGTATCAGTTTATTTAATTTAATTTGGATCATCATGATATCCAAGATTTCACACAAGTAGTCCCAGTATGCACTGTCAGATGCCTTCACTGCATTTAGGCCTGGCAAAATTAGCCTTCTGCCTTCTTATTTCTGTAGCTGCCGTGTGTATTATATGCATTTCATTAGTCAAAATGGCCAGAAAGATTTTATAATTATGATGTAATACAGATATTGGACAATATAATCCTGGACTACATGCATCTCTCCCTTCTTTTAAAATCAATGATATCACTGCCCTACACTACGTTTATAGAATCTTGGTTTGCTCCAGAGTCATATTAAACATATTGTGTCATTTTTGGCATGATTTTCTGTATAAACTCTTTCCAGAATTGTGTTCTGCATCCATCCCTTCCGGTGAATTTTCCTAACATCTGCTTTTTGATTTGCTCCTCAATTTCCAGGGTCATTATGGGTTTTAAGTCTAGCCCTTCTTACCTGGTTAATTTTAGTAGTGCGGCCCCTTCCAAAAAATGACCCACACCTCATCTCTAATTTCTTTCATTTTCTAGTGCCTATACAGCTTTTTTATCATATTTTTGAGGGTTGAAGTCACTAAATAATGAGAGATGTTTTGAGTTTCTGATTTAATTTCCTTCAGAAAATGCATGCTAATGCAAAACCAGTTTTTATTCTATCAGCTTTCTTTGTAAGAGGAATATTTAAAATCTTCCCTGATTTGTGACTTTGTCCCCCTCATTGCTTTTGCCTTTGTTCAGAGTTATTGAGCTAAGAGGTTGAGAGGACATGCAAGGTAAGTTTTAGAATTGTACCTGGCTCAGCTTTAACTTTCGTGTTGATGACACAGTGTAGGTCAACATGAATGTTTTCGAGAACTGTCAGCTGTCTCAGTGTATTTCTCAGCAAGCAAAACACACAGTAATGCATCAAAGCATGTTCTTGTTGGAAACAAGCAACGAGATGTGAAAAGAAATGCACACTAGAAAAACTGCAATCTAGTCATACAAGTCAAGCTAACAATGTTATCTTTTGTCAAGGCAGTGATGTACTAAATTCCTACAATAAACATTGAAATAAAATTAATTTTATTGGAATATTTTGCATATCCAGTGCTCTGGAAATGTCTGTGATCGAAAAATGAAGATGGAAAGAAATGTGGCCAAGAAAGATGTAACAGTGTGTGCACCTTCGTTTCCACATTATATGCAGCGGCTTGTAAACAGAGCACTTTCATAACACGTATACATTGTAAACACAAAAATTCCACCAGCAGACAAACCACACTAGCAGCCAGAAATCAAAACTAAGTGCAGAGAAAAGCACTAGTGTGGAAACACAGCAGTCACAGTTCAAAATATCCACAGGTAAAATAGGCAGCAAGCAGCAGGTAAAATAGATCCAAGTATGGAAACACAGCAGTCACAATTTAAAATATCCACAGGTAAAATAGGCAGCTAACACCAGGCAGCAGGTAAAATAAATTCAGGTATGGAAACACAGCAGTCACAATTTAAAATATCCACAGGTAAAATAGGCAGCAAGCAGCAGGTAAAATAGATCCAAGTATGGAAACACAGCAGTCACAATTTAAAATATCCACAGGTAAAATAGGCAGCTAACACCAGGCAGCAGGTAAAATAAATTCAGGTATGGAAACACAGCAGTCACAATTTAAAATATCCACAGGTAAAATAGGCAGCTAACAGCAGGCAGCAGGTAAAATAAATTCAGGTATGGAAACACAGAAGTCACAGTTTAAAATATCCACAGTTAAAATAGGTAGCTAACAGCAGGCAGCAGGTAAAATAAATTCAGGTACAGAAACACAGCAGTCACAGTTTAAAATATCCACAGTTAAAATAGGTAGCTAACAGCAGGCAGCAGGTAAAATAAATTCAGGTATGGAAACACAGAAGTCACAGTTTAAAATATCCACAGGTAAAATAGGCAGCTAACAGCAGGCAGCAGGTAAAATAAATTCAGGTATGGAAACACAGAAGTCACAGTTTAAAATATCCACAGTTAAAATAGGTAGCTAATAGCAGGCAGCAGGTAAAATAAATTCAGGTATAGAAACACAGCAGTCACAATTTAAAATAACCAAATGTAAAGTAGGCAGCAAACAACAGGCAGCAGGTACAATAAATCTAAGTTTAATGCCTATACAAACTGGTAAGCGCTTTCGCTATGGAACCTTAGCTTCTTCAGACCCTTTGCTTTTCTCTGCACTTAACATGTATACATTCTTGAGATGCACAACACTAATCTTCAGGGAAATATCAGATAGATCTTGTTAGTGGCAAATCTGCACAAAAAAACCCTCCTGTAGCAGTCCAAATAAATCACTTTTATGAGGCACAGGAATTCTTAACATACCAGACAGAAGGCTCTGACCCTTAAACTCATAAAAGGGGAATGAGGCATGTCCTCCAGATGTACCACTGCTTGTAAAAACTTACAGGTGGTTTGGCTTGTTGTTTATTCAGCTGAAGCACTCTGAGCATCATAAACACACACACGCACACACACACACACACACACACACACACACACACACACACACACACACTCTCACACATGGCATAACATTCATTTCTCTTCAGTGGTAGAGCTGGGATACCTTATAAGGTTTTAATTGTTATCACTTTTAATGCCTGTTGTAATAGTATAGTGTTTCTAGTTTAGCTATCCACTCACAAAGGCAACTTTGTGTCATACTAATCAGTAAATATGTATGTATATTTGTGGAAAGCATTCATCTTTATTTATTTTTCAGACTGACAACTACTGCATTGTATGAACTGTAAATGCATAGTCCATTATATAGGGGACTGACCTTTGACCTATGGTTTCACTTTGTAGTTCCTGCCCTGACCTCCTTTAATTTGGTGCTCCATGACACGCTGCAGTGTCTCCAACTTATAATAATATGAACATTGAAGCCAGCTGGTTATTATCTTCCTGTTTTAATGATTCAGAAATCTCAGACCCAGTAAGCAACATAGCCTCTATCGAAACATATCGTTGACATATAACCTTTCTTCCTTCCTTCTTTTTTTGTAAATTTTCTCATCCATGGTACCACATTCTGTCTAATTCTTGAATTGGTCTTCAGAACTGAAAAGAATTGATTACTGTAGGGCACTACTTTATACTTGCAATTATTTGGCAAAGCATGCATGTGTGTCAGCATTCCCTGTACAGTGACTAGGGATTGCTGCCAGTAAGTACCAAGAGGACATGACATACTGTATAGCATCACCACCATTTGGGCTTCCTGTATTGTACAGCACCTTCATTGTCTTAGTATACCAGGTAATATTAAATATTGTGAAGCCCTCACACAACGGCCATGAAGTAAAATGGCACCAGCAGCTTTTGAAAGTAGGAAGGTGCAAAGGGATGTGTGTCCCAAGGATCAGTACAGGGTCCATTTTAGTTGATATACTCGAATTCTAGTAGCTTAAAATCATCAGATATTTATTCACCATGGACAGGAACAATATGGTAGAAACAGTAAAACAAAGGATAAGCGCTTTCGGGTCTCCTCAATAACCCTTCATCAGATCCATGTATCCAACACAGTTAATTGTCATTTAAAAGATCTTTCTACCAATAGAATACTGGGAAACAGATGCTGGCGTGTCATACTATATTTATCATGTATGGCAACGGATGGGAATTGTGTATGCTACATTGACTGAGTCACATTAAATATGTGTGTTGGCTTTACTTGGATGAAGTTTTGAATAGTCCACTCTGTGTACCGTGGTTGTGAGAAGTTATACTCACTCCGACGTTCGCTTTAAACGACATGCAGAGTTTTTACTTGCGGACATTTTCGAAGAAACAAATTTGAATTTTTGTTGATACCTGCCTACTAGTGTTACTCGCATGTGTTGAAAGAATCTTTTCCTTCAACAAGCGGTTGTGGAACAACCTTGCCCTGGCCGTGTTATTGGTGCTGCTTTTTGGTGTCTGCATAATTTATTTCTTTTGCAGCACGCTCCTACTTGGTTCTAGTTGTGGTGTATTTGGATTTATATAGATATATATATATATATATATATATATATACACACACACACACACACACACACACACACACACACACACACACACACACACACACACACACACCTCATTCAAAAGACCTTGAGCCATCCTCTTGGTGCTTTATTTTCTATTTCCCTGAGGTCACAACTCGTAGTACAAGATGCAGTGACTAGCTCATAACTTATCTGCTTATCTTTCTCATTCTGGGAATTACAGTATTGTTCCAAATTTTTCTTCTTACTCTACCTTCTTCAGTTTGCACTAGTATATCATTTTAGTGCAGTTTCTTCCTTCTAAGTTCCTGTTATCCAGTCTCACTCAGTTTCTCACTGTCATCTTTCCTATGCAGAACCCTAACAATACAAAAATGACAGCTTTTCTACATTAAGAAATCCTTTTAAAAATTCACAAGGACCTTTTCATGAGATGGCTGCATTAGTGTGTATAACCGCTTTAAGTCATGCCTAAACTGTGCTGCTTATACTCTGTCAGGATTGCAGTGTACAATGATATTTTAGTCTCTGCTACCAGTACTGCAGTAACCAAACACTATGCAGACTTGTGTAGTTGTATTTCCTATCCATTCATACAAGTTTACTGCCTTGGTTGGATGTTCCCTAAATCTTTTTGCTTATTGTCTCCTGTTCAACACTGATGTCAAACGTGCCCCACAATAATGAACATCACTAACTAAGACTATCCGTTCAACCTGCATTTCAGCAACACTATTTCTCCCTCAATCCACACAGTCGAACATTTATTAATTGGCTTCCCAGCTAGCAGCTTGTGATGCTGCTTGTATATCTTTAAAGTGCTGTACTTTGTGTAATTTATAAAACCATAAAATCAAACCCTGTGATGTTGGTAATTTCAAGAAATAACTGACATTTTTTTTTGTCTTCACTGACCAAAATTCTCCCAGAGTATATTAAATTACCTCACTTTCACTGTTTGAACAAGTGATTGTTTTTATTTCTTGTGATTGGCACACAAGTCATAGAGGAAGAAACACACACCATTATTATGCTCAGACTCACTCTACTCCTCCCCCCTCCCCTCCCCTACTTCCAATTCCCACCCACCCCCACTTTAGCTTTATAGACACATTTACTCCACCTACCAGTGTTTCTCCCAGTCCTCATTATATTTCAAAGCTCCTCTTAGCAGTACCCAGATTAATTCAATGCCTTCACTTAAAGATCATGTGCAGCCATTTTTTGCACATATCAACAGTATTCTTCTTTCTTCTGGAATGACAGGATAGCTTCCCACTCTCCAAATGGAATTTACTGGATATTTTATTTCATTTTACTGTTATTTCCTGTTCTCAAACTTTGGCTGCCCACAGTACTTCCTGTCTTTGCATCAAACTTGTTACTTAGATGCTGTAGAGTTAGGTCTTTCCTGCACTTCCTGTGCTAGTAGGCTTGGGTTTCTTTCCTCTGTTTTTTGTAAACATGTAAATAAATATCATGTTAATGTTACACAAGGGCTTACTTGCAATATGTCCATGTATTAATGGAACAGATTTTGCATTAGCATGCATTTTCTGGGCAAAATGTACTGTACACAGTGAAACTCTAGTATCAAGCATTAGTGTCCGAATGTAATCCTCCATGATTTACTAGAAAATCTAATGTTTTACAAGGGATGGACAGGATAAAAATCAGTGGCATTCTGCAAATATAATGGCCAGATGGAAGGTAAGATTCAGTGACATTTGCAGAAATAAGAGATAATTAAGAGTTACAGACTTTAAGCTGCATGTGATGTGCTTGTGTGACAATGAAACAGATGCAGTCTTTGCATTCATTTTCACATGAAAGGAATGCAGAATGCATGGTGGTGAGGGAAGACAGAATTAGCCAAGAATGTGTACCTAACCTTAAAATGAAAAATTAGACAAAAAATAAAAGTAAAACCGCCCCAATCTGAAACTCCTCTCTCTGTATGCCTTTCTTCCTCTTGCTGACTAGGTAATGGACTGTGCTGACCTCGACATGATGTCAGCAAAGAAGCAAAACTTCTTACAGTGTAATCAGTGAAGGGGCTGCATGTTATAGCTGTGGGGGCATTTTTTGGAAGAGATCTTCCTTAAAAAGAAAAGGAGAATGCAAACTTAAATGACAGAAAGACAGCCGAGATAAGCAACTACTGAGGCAATGCATTTTGAGCACAGATAGACTACTTCAGTTTTTTCACTTTGCACATGATCTTTAATAACCAGCTCCTCCCACAAACTTGCATCAACTTCAAATCATAAGACCCACGCCACTGATCACCCTAACTCAACCTAAGCCCATACTATCCACTTTCTCATACTGCCGCTCATTACTTGCTTACTATCATCACACCATTACTGACATAAACTTTATCGTTCATCTTACCTACATTTTCTGTTCATATTCAATGTACACTCCCCCTACCATCACAGTAATCCCTCAGATATACCTAACTTATTTAATACTTTCCTCTTATCTTGTACAATCTCCAATTACACTAATTTACCTTTAAGTCTTACTGTTTGCCACCAAGCCATTGACGCTTCAGCCAGCATCAAATGTGTTTAACACCTTTCATATCCATTTTTTCAAATACAAAAATCTCAACATCCTTGGCATCTGTAGTCATTAGGTGGAGCAGTTTCAATGATCAATGCTACTTTTGCCTTCTTTTCATAGACCATTATTATCTGGTTTTCTCGCATCTATCTTTTGAACTGTTGGTAATGGTTGATCCCATGTGATGTACACCATCATTTTCTATGATGCTTTGCAGCTCATGTTTCCAGTGTTTTTCAGCTACTTCAGTACTGGAATGGTTGCACAATCCCCAGTGCAACAGTCTTGCCTTATTATGCCTTTTAGTAAACATTCCTTCGGCCATTAGTATGTCACAGCCAGCAACAAGGTGTGCGACTGTTTCCAATTCTGTTTTACAAAACCTACATTGTCTGTTTCTCCCACATGTTCAATGGACTTTGTAAATCAACATGTACATAGCCCACTATCTTGTGCCGCCAATATTAACCTTTCATCTTTTGGTTTGAATTCGGCTCTCCTTAACCATTCCTGCATTGGATCCTGATAAACATGAGATTCTTCCAGGAGTTTTCTATACTTGCAAGTATATTTATGCATTTTCCACTTTTCTTACCTTCTCATCTGATCCTTCACCTTATATTCTTTCTTTTGTTTTTTTTTTGGCACATTCAGTTGCTGCCTGACATTTATCTACTTCTGGTTTGATTTCCATTCCTGTTTGACGCCTATATGCTTCTGCTAGACTAAGAAGGGAAGTCATCTTAGATTTAGTCTCCTCATGTTTCAAAACTTTCGCTATGTTTGGGTCTTGTGAGGTCAACTGATATGTGTGCAGTCCCATGTTTGCAGATCTATACATGTAATCAATTTCAAGGAGGCCCATACCTTCTTCAGAACATGGAATATATAATCTTGGTATGCACTGATTTTTATAAATCATTTGACAAGCATGAAGCAGCCTTCTTATTTTCCTGTCTAATCTGTCCAACACGTTTTGGGGCCAGTCATTCACTCCAAAATGGTGGGTTAGGACAGAAAGAGCAAGTTGGTTTATAGCTTGAATTTTGTTCCAGATGTCAACTCTGTTTTCAGGATTAATTTAAGTCTTCTAAAAGTATTCCTTACTAAGTTTTATTCACATTTGTTCATGTTTTATTTATTTATTTATTTTACATTTGTTGACCGGGCTAGTCCAGCTGGATTATTGTCCATTTTCAGTGGAGGCCCGGGGAGAAAAGCTCCACAGCTTAAAGCAAGGTTATACAAAATAAACATATGAAGAAAACACTAATGTCACAGGTAATGAGCAAAATACAGAGATATTAGTCTAGGTCAGGTATTAAAAACAAATAATACCATCTATGTAATGAGAAAGGCATTAAAATACTTTCAGTACAAATAAAGGAGGATGAGAGTATTACGTGGTTTAAAATGTATATACATAAAAAACATCGTTTGTACTTTTTTTTTTTTTCATATATGAGAGCAATAGTACAGTAAAGTCATTTGTGATCAGAGAGAAAGATTGCAATGTAGCATAGGGAAATATGATAGTAGACAGAAGAAAGTAGGTTAGTCAGGATTGGTACAAGAGCAGAGCCAGTAGTTGTTCAGATGTAAAAAAAGTTGTTTTTTAAAGAGATGTAGAGAAGCTAGAGAGGAGATATGTGATGGGAGGTTGTTCCATATTTTGCCTACTGAGTTGGAGAAAAGACAGTTACCTGCAGAATTTGTAATTCTAGTAGTGTTAGCTTGTAGCTTTTCGGCAGAGTGCAGCTGTTTCAAATTATTGTAGGGTGTCAAGAGGTTGTTAAGAGCAGGTGTTTTTAATGGTTGATATAGAATATTATGTGCTATTAAGAGTTGTTGATAGATAAGCTTGTTAGGAAGTTCCAACCAGTGTAGTTGTTTTAAGTTTAGACAGTGGTGAGTTCTATACTGGGATGCTGTGGCAAATCGAGCTATATTGTGGAAGGATGTAGTCAGTTTCCTTAGGTTGCTTTTAGAGAGATTAGTGTAAATAGAGGAAGCATACAATAGGGTACAGATCAGATGTGATTGAGCTAAGGTGATCCGTGCTTCGGGTGTAAGGAAGGGTTTGATTCTGTACAGTGAGCCAATCTTTTTATTAACTGCTTTTATAGTGTTACTGATGTGACAATCATAGTTAAGATTATTATCTATAGTAACACCTAGCAGTTTTGTAGTAGAGTCGGGGGAAATGTGGGAATTATCACTTGCTGAAATAGTAAAGTTTAGTAGAGGAGATTTGTGGGTAGGTGAGAATAGTAATAGTTTAGTTTTCTTGGGGTTGAGGAGAAGGCATCTTTTTGAGAACCACTGTTCAAAGGTTGAAAAGGTAGATTGAGTAAGAGACTGGAGTTCAGATTGAGAGGAGGCTGTACAAATTATGGTAGAATCATCTGCATATTGTATACAGGTAGTGTTTTGGATGGATGACTGAAGATCATTAATAAAGATAGAGAATAAAAGTGGGCCTAGTATAGATCCTTGAGGTACTCCTAAAGAGACAGGTAGTAGAGCAGATAGAGAAGTTTTCCAGAGTACTGCTTGTTGTCGGTTTTCGAGATAGGATGAGAACCAGGTTAAGGAAGAGAAATCCAAGGCTAGGGATTTAAGTATGTGTAGAAGAAGTGTGTGGTTAACCATGTCAAAGGCTTTAGACAGGTCTAGAAAAAGAGAAGAGGTTAGTTTGTTGTTGTTACGGTTACAGTTGATGGTGTTGGTAAAAGAAAGTAGTGCAGTGGTAGTACTATGTGAAGGTCTAAATCCATGTTGAGTGTTGGCTAGTAGGTTGTTATGGAGGAGATGGTTAAGTAGTTGTTTGTGTATACATTTTTCCAGGATTTTAGCTAGTGGAGATAATAGCGCTATAGGGCGAAAGTTAGAAAGGTCAGTGGATTTACCTCCTTTGTGTAAGGGTATAATGTATGATATCTTCCAGATTGCTGGAAAAGTACTTTCTTTTATGGATCGGTTTATTAGGATAGAAACAGGGTAGGCAATAGTTTTAGCTGCTACTTGGAGGAATTCAGCAGGAAGTTTATCTGCTGAGGGGGTAGTGGGTTTCAGTTTTTGTAAAAGAGATTGTATATAGGAGGTGGGTATAGGTTGGAGTTGAAGGGGAGGAATAGAGTCATTGATGTTACTTAAGAGCAGTTGGGAAGCATCAGGAGATAAGTGGTTAGCTAGACTTTGTATGGAAGTAGTAAAGAAAGTATTGAAGTTATTTGCTATTAAAGAGGGATCACCAGGGTCTAAGTTCTGTGGGTTGGGTGTTACTGCTTTGCCTGGGGTAAGTAGATTATTGATAGTAGACCAGAACTTTTTTGGTTCTTTTTTGGTGGACTGCTGGAGTTCAAGGTAATAGTTCTTTTTATCTGAAAGGATGGCTTTTTTTGGTACTGTTTCTGAGCTCTCTAAAGGATTGATGATCTATTGGGTTTCTAGAGGAATGCCATTTTTTCCAAGATTTATTTCTGAGTATAATTCTTTGCTTAGTATTAGAGGTTAGCCAGGGTGCTGTTTTAGTCCTTGTTCTAATGGTACGGCTTGGGGCATGTTCTTGTAGGATTGCAAGGAATGCTGAATTGAAATGTTCAACAGCCTTGTTAAGTGTGAGGTGTTTTAGAGGTGTCCAGTTGTATTGGGAAAGTTCTGTTTGAAACTGTTCGGGATTAAATTGTTTTTTGGAGTATAGTGTTCTGTGAGTGGTAGGTAAGTTCAGGTTAGTTTTAGCTCTAATGACGTAGGTAAGAGAGTGATCGCTGAGGTCATCTGGAAGGATGCCAGTTTGGTAGGTTTGCAGGGGGGAGTTAGTAAGAATCCAGTTTAAGGTGGTTTCTCTTTTGCTTTTTTTATTTATTCTAGTAGGACTATCAATGAGTTGTTTGAAACCATAAAGGTTTATGTGAGAAGTAGGATTAGTATTATTGCATGATTTCCAATCAATGTTAAAGTCCCCAAGGAATAGTGTTTCTTGTGGGAGTTTATTAGAGAGTTGTTCAAGAATTTGTTCTAAGGTGGGGATGTTATTTCCAGGGGGGAGATAAGCACAGATGATGTTTATTGCTTTGGTAGTGTTGATTTGTATTTTTGAGCAGATTATTTCTGCGTTATTGTTTTGGTTAAGGGTAAGGTCGAGAAGAGTAAGCCTTAGGTATGTTTTATATAGAATAGCTACTCTCCCACCTTTCCTGGAAGTGCGATCAAGTCTAACAATGTTATATCCAGGTGGAGTAATTTCAATGTCTTTGATTGAAGGCTTTAGCCAAGTTTCTGATAAGCATAAAATATCAAAGTTGTGTGTTTCTAGTAGGGCATGGAGTTGACTAATTTTGTTGCAGATGCTACGTATATTGAGATGGGCCAAGGAAAGGAGGTCGATCCTTCATCAATACCCAAATATTTATACACTCCCCTTGCTGAAGTCCTTTTATATCACATTCTTGTCCCAAACTGATGATCTGATGTTGTAAATCTTTGTTCATTCATTACCTTTAGGACCTCGGTTCCGTCCTCGGAACTGATATGACCGTTTCCAAGCTCGTGCCAGCCAAAAACTCTCAGCTAAGACCAACCTATAATGCTCCTCTCCTAGTTACTCCAGACCTCGTTTGCCACGTTCCTAGTCAAACGTGCTAGCCATCTCTCTCAAAGCTAAGTAGAAAATTGTTAATTGTAAGACAGTTTTTCTTCAAAATTATTTAATTTTTAGTCAAGTTAGCCTTTTCTCACTGTCGCCTATAACCAAAGCCTATTTCCTACCCTTTTCCTTGCTAATTTAATTTTTTACCTTTATTGGTACTGTCCCTCTCTCTTGTCTTTGACAGGCATTTCCTTTTTACTAGTGGTATTTTTTTTTTAAATAACATCATTGGTATTTTCTCCCTTAATTTTTCTATAGGATAGCCTTGTTGCCTTACTATGTCAGACATGCTAAGTTGGGATTTAAACAGTCTGACAAGTGTGGACGTAAGATGCCTAACTCAGATACACATGTTCGTTGTGTCTACTGTTTTGGCGTGGATCATATTAAAGCTGACTGTGACATTTGTACTAGTTTTAGTAATTGTACACTAGCAGGACGTAAAAATAAACTTATCTAAAAAGGATTACTCAAGACACCTTTTTTAGAGGCTCTATCTGGGTCAGAGGTGTCACCCCCTCCAAAGACCTAAAAACATAAGGAAAAACAAATTACTCAAGACACCTTTTTCAGAGGCTCTATCTGGGTCAGAGGTCTCACCCCCTCCAAAGACCAAAAAACATAAAAAAAAAACGGATTACTCAAGACACCTTTTTCAGAGGCTCTATCTGGGTTGGAGGTCTCACCCCTTCCAAAAACCAAAAAACATAAGGACAAACGGAGTAACTCGGGTCCTGCATCTCCATCAGTTATGGAACCAGGTCGGCTCTGTGCTTAGCCGGCATCCTCGGCGCAGACCTCTTCGGCACCAGGCTCTGTGTCTTCTCCCTCAGTGCTGTCCTTGATATTCATCCCTATTTCGGTTCTGACTTTGGCATGACTGATTTCGGTCTCGCCCTTGGATCCAACATCGGCTCCGATGACTGTACCTGCTTCTGCACCATCCCCAGCCATGGTGCCAACAGTTTCTTCAGCTCCATCATCTCCAAAACTTGAATACCTGCCAAGGACAAGATACTTCCACTCCGGTGCATACTGTCTCGCTTCCGTCAGCAGTTTCCTGTCAGCACCGTCCACCCTTGCTGCATCGGCTCCGGTGGAACTGATGCTCTCCCGAAGCAGTGCTTGGACCATCTGTACTTTGCCCGACACCTATTTTCTTGTTGGCGCCATCCATGTCCATGGCTTCGACGACTTCCAGTTCTCTCAGAGCTCCTCACCTGGAGGTGGGCTTCCCACGGCGAGGTGTGACCCCAGTTCCGAGGTTGTCCCTCTCAGTTCCGGACTCCCATTCCTCCTCAGGTGGGCCTGCTGTACAGGTAGTGGACTCACAGTCAGCACCACTCACATCATTATCAGAACCCTCCCTTAGCATGCACCTCTCCCAAACCCCTATTTTGGAACTCTGGGCACGGGAGTCATAAGAACCCTCTTTGAAGGGAACCCCTTCTCCGGAGTCCTCCTCAGAAGATCCCACTGGGGAGCCACCCCAGAAAAACAGTGCAAGAGGAAGCACCTTGATTCACCGAAGGAATCTCTCACCGAAGACACTGATTGTGATGAGAGGGGAGGGTCCCTACGGTCTTCCCCAGATGACATCTCATTTGGAGACATTCTCAAAATCCTCAAGCAGCAGGGAGACTGGAAGTCCAATAACCCTTCTTCTGAGGAATCGGTGTTCCTGCAGGCCTTCCATGCCCAGCCATCTACTTCCTGGGTGTCTCCATCGGCAGATGACCTTGTTAAAATCCTTGTGCAGCATGCCTAGAAGGCCCTGGACAACGTAAAACCTGTCCCTCAGATGCCAGACAAAAAAACTGTATCTACACCTGAAGACCATCCCCACTGGTCCTAGCAGTTGACAGTTGATACTATGGTCGTGGTAGCGGCCACCAAGAGGGAACTGGCAGAAGATAGTTCCACTATCCATCCTCTAAACAGAGAGTCCCGGACAATGGACAAACTAGGGAAATAGACCTATGCTTCAGCGACATTCACCATTCGGTCACTGTACTATCTGGCACACTTTACTCACCTCCAAAGAGACCTAATTCCGAATTGTCTCCCTCTTTGGTGGGGTACTGCCTGATGAGGTGCGTGATACTGTCACCTCGCAGCTAGCGACCCTTGAATCCATCTCAAACTCCTTGATGCATTTGATATCTCACTCCACTGAGGGGGCAGCTTAAGCTGGCACATCAGGCATTGTCATGAGATGTAATGCTTGGATGCGGTTGTGTGACTTCGCAGACCCCTTTAAATCTTCCTTTGTCAATGCACCTGTTGACGAATCTGCATTTTTTGGGCCTAAAGTACGAGACACACTTACATGTAGTGAGAAAGACGGAAAGACCTTGTCTGCTGTGGGCATACATCTTTCCCAAACCCCAGAGGTCCTAATCCATGAACCAGAAGGGAGGAAAAATGTGGTTCAAGAAATCCCAAGGACCTTTTCATGACACTCGTGGTGAACAACCCCCCCCCCCCCAGGGCAAAGGGGGCAACTCATATGGAAAACATCCATTTCGGGTTAGAGGGGGTCCGCGTAACCAGGGCGCTACAGATTCTTTCTCCAGCAGACCCTACCAGCGCTCCTGAGCAGCGGCCCGATTGCTTTCCTTTGGCAGCAGTAGGGGGTCGTTTTTCTCTGCGTCTACCAACCTGGCATCTTATTATTAACGATGTTTAGCTGCAGAAAATAATATCCAGAGGCTACCAAATACCATTCGATTTAACTCCTATCCCCGATGTACTACCCAATCAGAGGGAATTAGCAGCCTTAGAAATAGAAAAGCTGCTAAGGAAAAGAGCCATCCAACCAGTACCACCAGACCAGACAGGATCCAGTTTTTACTTGAGGTTCTTTTTAGTGCCAAAAAAGACGGGGGACTGGAGACCAATCCTGGATCTCAGCCTATTGAATAAATTTATCAAACTTCAAAATTTCCAGATGGTCACGATACAGTCCAATCTTCCCTTCCTAGGGAGGGATAACTGGATGTGCTCTATAGACCTCCAGAACACATGCTACCACATAAAGATGGATCACCGCTCACGGAGGTTTCTCCGCTCCCAGCTGGGAGCCAATCAGTACCAGTTCAGAGCACTGCCATTCGGTCTCTTGACAGCCTCTCGAGTGTTCACCAAATGTATGGCAGTTGTGGTAGCTCATCTTCAACTACAAGGATTTCAGGTGCTTGCCTATCTAGACAATTGGCTCCTTACCGCTCTGACCAGGAATCTTCTTACACTCAAGGTCTCACTCTTCGTTTGGGGATTACAATCAACAAGGGCAAATCTCAATGTCTCCAATAAAGATACTGGAATTCATTGGAGCAGTCTTCGACACAACGTCCTGTCAAGCTTCTCTTCCCCCTCACAGGTTTTTGAACATAACACACCAAATCCAAGACCTTCTTCCCCAGACCTATGTACCAGCACGTCTTGTACTGCAACTCTTAGACTCCATGGCAGCTGCCATTACATTGGTACCACTGGCGAGCCTGCACATGAGAATCCTGCAGTGGCTCCTTTCCGCACGATGGTTGTTGTCAATTTACCCACTCTACCACATGTTACATCTTTCAAACCGTTGCAAGGAAGAAATGTTATGGTGGATGAACCCACAAACGAATCTTTGGTGTCGACCATTCCGTCTTCCCCAGTTCACGGCCACGGTGACCACAGGTGCTTCCCTGTTAGGGTGGGGGGGGGTTGTTTCCAGGGAAAGACTGTCCAAGGCACCTTGTCCCCCATGGAGGCCAATCTGCACATAAATGTCCTGGAACTGAGGGCAGTTCTCCTAGCATTGCAAGCATTCCATGCGTCCCTACCCTCTGAGACCATTGCAATTCAGTCAGACAACATGTCAGTCGTCTGGTATATCAACAAGCAAGGCAGAACCAGGTCTACCCCCTGTGTCGGGAAGTCATGAGGATTTGGCACTAGGTGATAGCTTCCAACCGCTTTCTTATAGCAACAAACATTCCTGGGCATTCCAACCTTATTGCGGACAATTTGAGCAGGAACATCCTGATGCCTCACAAGTGGTCCTTCAACCCTGTAACAGTGGATTGGATCTTCCAACGCTGGGGCAAGCCTTGTTGTGACCTGTTTGCTTCCCCCCAAACTACAAATGCAGAATCTACTTTGCCCTGATCCCCCCTCAGGGGGAACCACCGAGGGACGCCCCAACGTACGATTGGCCACCAGGTCTTCCCTATGGCCTCATCTGATTCACAGTCCATGGATCCTGGATCATTCCCAAGACCTGTTATCTCATCCTCAGGGACTGATTTATCCAAACCTGCACAGTCTCAAGCTCACAGTTTGGTTCCTTCACTTCCCGTGATTGCCAGGCTGCCTGACATCCCATCTCCTGTTCGTGAAATTCTTCTGGTTTCAAACAAACCTTCCACTAGGAAAGTTTATTCTAGTAAATGGACTAGGTTCTCTATTTAGGCCAAAGATCAGAACTTGGACCCTTTCTCTATGCCTATTCAAAAGATCCTGTGTTTCATTCAGGAGCCTCAGCTTCGACGATCACTGTACATTTAGCAGCTATCGCCAATTTTCATAAAGACCTTTTTGAAAGGAGTATTACATGTTAAACCTCCGGTCAAATCTCCCTTAGAACCCCGGGACTTGACTTTGGTACTTCAGTCTCTCACAGGTTCTCCTTTCGAGCCTTTTGATTCATGTGATTTGCAATTTTTGTCATGGAAAACCTTACTTCTAGTAGCATTTATCAGCGGGAAGAGTAACGGAGCTGCAGGCTTTGAGTGTCAAGAGTCCTTACTTGATCGTCCACACGGATGGGGTGTTCCTTCGTACTGACCCTTCTTTCTTGCCCAAGGTCATTTCTGGCTTTTCCATTAATCAATCTATTGACCTGATGGTTTTCTTCCCTCAGCATTCTAACAGAGGGGAGTACCTTTTGAACACCCTTGATGTGCATCGGCAGCTTCTTTGTTATTTGGACAGGGCTAAATCTTTCAGGAAAACAGATCAATTGTTTGTGGCCTTTGCAGGACCCAGATTGGGTAAACCTGTTTCCAAAGTGACTTTATCCTCCTGGCTTATAAACGTCATTACCTTTATCTACCAACAGAATATGCTATCCTTACCTTCCAGAATAAAAGATTATTCTACCAGATCTATGGCTACTTCTATATCATTTCATTCCATAGCCTCTATGGATGATATCTGCACAGCAGTCACTTGGGCAAGACCTCATACCTTTATATCTCATTACAAATTGGATTTGGCCTCCAGATGACGGGCATCTTTTGGTTCTATGGTGCTCAGGAATATCCTTCCTTAGGGCCACCCAGGACTCAAGTAGCTGGGGGCTCTGTCCTAATGGTAATGAATAAACAAAGATTTACAACATCAGATAAAGAAGTTATGTCTTACCATAACATCCCGTCTGTGTTGTAGATCTTTGTTCATTCATTACTTCCCGCCCTCCTTCCCCCTGCCTGGACTCCTGGTGGACTTTAGGAATTCCTGGGTATTTTCTCAGACAGAGCCTCCTACTATTTTTTTTCTATTACTACATCTATTATCTAAGGGCGGGCAAACTCGATCTGAAGTAACTAGGAGAGGGGCATTATGGGTAGCTGAGAGTTTTTGACTGGAGCGAGCTTGGAAACGGCCATATCAGTTCCGAGGACCGAACCGAGGTCCTAATGGTAATGAATGAACATTGATCTACAATACAGATGGAACGTTATGGTAAGACATAACTTCTTTTTTTCTTGGTGCTGCAATTTTCCTGCTTTAAAGGTTGCTTTTGCACATTTATCAAAGCCAAATGGCATTCTTATATCATCTGAAAAACTTTTAACTACTTTCTGTTGTGCTTTCAATTCCTCATCTGATGAGCCATACAGTTTTAAATCATCGACAGAGTGAAGACAAGAGGTCTTTACATTTTGTTGTTTTCTAGGAGCCAAGTTATAGCCATGCGTTAAGTAGACAGCTTAATGGGTTAAGGACAAGACAGAATAGAAGTGGTGACAGGGAGTCACCCTGCAATATCCCCCTTTGAATTTTTATCCCTGGAGTAATAATTTGTCCTTTACCATGGCTTAATTGCGAAGTTGTCTGCAGCTGTTTCATGGTCGCTGTAATGTAGTCGATCAGTGTAGGGTGTGTCTTATACATTTTTAAGCACTCTTTTATCCATGAATGTGGGATACTATCAAATTCTTTTTTTGTAGTCAATCCATGCCATACTAGATTCTTCCCCTTTTTACAGTTCTCCATTTTGATTTTAGTTATCAACATATGATCCTTTGTTCCATATGACTTTCTTTTATTACCCTTTTGTTCTATTGCCATAATTGAATTTTCTTCTAAATGACTATAAACTCTGTCGGCATCAGTTCTGGTGTATAGCTTATATGTTGTTGGAAGGCAAGTTATTGGTCTATAATTTTTACGATAACTTGCAGGTTCACTCTTAAGTAGGAGCATTGTTTTTCCAGTTGTTATCCAGGTTAGTGTCTGTTTGGGATGTGCATATAAATAGCTCTTATTCATGGCTAAATCTTCATGCAAAGATGTTAGTATTTTTAGCCAGAAGTTAGGTACTGTGTCTGGGCCTGGGATTTTCTAGCTGGAGGCTTTTCTTAACTGTACTCAATCTCTCTGGCCGTTACTTCATCCCATTTCATATCCTGTACCTTTGAACTTCTTATTCTTTCTTTTATTTCTTCTATCCATTTATTATCTTTGTTATGTCTCCAAAATGTATCTATTTCTTTTTTTTTTTGGGTGGTCTTTCAATTCCTTTTGCCTTGTTTCCCAATTCTATATAGAACTTTTTGGGGTCATCAATAAATTGCTATTTTGTATTTTTCCTTTATATTTATCTGTGTATCTTCTAAGTTTTTCTGCCTGTGTTAGTATTTTTAGTTTATTATTTGCTATAGTACACAATAAATCTTGATCCGTTATAGTACTGCGCATTGCTTTTATCACATCTATCTTTGAGTATTTTTGTTAATCTGTTCCCTTTTCTGTACTCTTCTCTAACAGTGACACTTCTTGTCTTAATTGCTATATAGTTTTCTCTACTCGATACTTCCATAATGGTATTCAATTTCTCCCCTTCCCTTCCCTTACTACCCTATGTTTTTATGGTAAAATTTTATCTGTTATTAATTTAGCAGCACAGTAATATACCCAGTTTTCTTCTGTTATATAGTATGGATGTCTATGGACAGACCTAATGACTATGTTCATTTGTTTTATCAAACTTCTGACTTTTTGGGTTTTATTGACCTTCTGCAGTCTATTTCTTTCATAGATCTTAAAATGTCTATGTCTATTAAATCAAACATCTCTTCTCTTAGCTCATTTTGTTCTAAACTGAGGGCACATTTTTTGTTCTCCATTTCCTGCGGGCATTCTGTAGAGAGTTCTATAGCATTTTCCTATGGAACATTCTCTCCAATTACATCCTGTGTCATCCGTTGCTCTGTCATATGGGAACTCACTGGCCTATCACTCCTCAACATTGACTATGTCAGAGTTACCACAGTTTCCTGTTCCTTCCCTTGCTGTCCAGCTTCAAGTGAACATTTATACTGGTTTCCTCTGGAAGGTTCCAAAATATCTTCATATGGAAACTGCCCAGTTGCTTCCTGTTCCACTGGTTTCTCCTTAATTTGGATGTCTGTTGCCCTATCCTGCTGTGGTGCTTTCTGAGTTAGATTTTCTACACTGGATCCTTCACTTTGCAGGTACTCTATAAAGTCAGTCTCTGGTTCTTTAACTCCTCCATTACTGATCTCCTTTTCTACTTTTCCTCTTTGTCTTCTTAATTTTTATATTGTAAAGTTTTCCATGTCCGGATTCCTTTGTCTGTATTTCTCTTCAAATATCTTTGGTGCTGCTCTTTTTGTATTGGTTAGTTTTGCTTTCTCTTTTGCATAAATATTACACCATATTAAATCTTCTCTTCTTTCCCATGTCCATATTTCTTCTTCAGACATCTCCTGTTCTTCCTCGGGACTACTTAACTTCAACTTCTATTTTTTTTAACTTCTACTATACTAATCTTCTTTTCTACATTCATTATTTGTGATATTATTTTTATTATTGTGAAACTGTGAAATTTTCCATATCTGGATGCCTTTGCCCGTAAATATCTTTTTGTATTGATTAATTTGGCTTTCGACTTTGCATATCAAATCACTCTTTCTGTCCCATGTCCATATTTCTTTTTTTATACTTTTAAAAAATCTCTCGGTTTTGGTATTTGTATTTTTGCACTTCCTCAGATGCTTCTTTTTCCAAACAGATAGTTTATTGGTCTATATAATGTTTTTCACAAATCTATTGTATTAATGAACACAATTTTTTATTTGAGGCTTCTGACAGTTTTTCTTGTGTAAATATTTTTCTTTCCTTTAATTTCTCTCTTAATCTTTTTGTATATCTTGTGTCTGGAAATTCTGGGCTTTTTTTCCTAATAGTAACAATACATAATGTATACCTTTGTGGTGCCTCCCATGCTAACCCAGGACCACCTCAACACTATAATCTCCTCAAAGTGCATTGCCACATTTGCATGACTTACCTTTTGCACCAAATTATGTGGTGCTTAACATACTGATCAGGCTTTTTAGCCATTGGTGAACTTTTAAGTGTTTTCTTTGAGGGGAAATATTCTTTATGAAATTCTCTTTCCATGCGCTGAAGCCACGGAGGATTAAGTATGATTTTTAACCTCAGAGGCATCAACTCAGGAAAAATGGAAAATGCTTCATTAGAGTTTAATGGATGGATAACGCACTTGCTTGGAGATGTGGCCATTCTGTAGAACACTGCCTTACATGACATCACAAAGGAAAAGTCTAAATTTATTTGAGATGTAGTTTCATTAAAAGTTTATGAAGCTTTTTACTGAGGAAAAAAAGCCCAATTAAATTAGTTTTGGCTATGGCAAAATGCATGGCGGCTGTTAACTCACCAGATGCCACAGCGCAGTGTTAAATTGTGACAATACACTTTTAATTTCTCCTCCCCCAAACTCCCCACAATTGCTCCTGCAGTAACTTCCAGAAGCAGAAACCTAAACTTAGTCAGTATGAATCTTCATAGTATTTGCAATAAAACTATAGACCTACTTTCTTGGATAGCTCACCATAACTTGACATACTAGCCATTACCAAGACCAGTTAAAACTAGCACAAAAGATAAAGAAATTCTCCTTCCTGAATACATTATTAAGGCTGATCATATATATATATATATATATATGTATGTATATATATATATATATATATATATATATATATATATATATATATGTATATATATATATATATATATATAAAGAAAGCATATGCAGTAGCAATAATATATCCCAGTACATTAGAACCCTCCCCTCATGGTATACACTCCAATGTACTTATGTCTTACTACAAACTTAGTACTCATAAAAGCTTCTGCATATGCATTCTTTACACACACACACACACACATATATACTCACCCCAGTAACAACATGTGCATTTTGGAAGAAATCCTATCTTGGTTCTACAGTACCATTTCCCAAGAAACAATTATGTTATGAGAATTTAACATAGACTGGCTTACCATTACTGCAGAATTTCTGTCTTCCACAGTAAATCTCTACAGCTTCTCACAACTAGTAATTTCACCAGCTAGGAGCAATAACAAAAACAATAAATCGGTTACAGTAAACTAGATAATGGTCATTGACTCATCTTAATTCTGCTGTCATGGCACTGTACCCAACTCTCTCAGTGAACATAATCTTATATATATATATATATATATATATATATATATATATATATATATACACACACACACAAATATACACACACACATATATATGTATATATACATATGTGTGTGTGTGTATATATATATATATATATATATATATATATGTACATATATATATACACACACACACACACACACACACACACATATGTTTATATATATGTATATATATATATATATATATATATATATATACACACACACACACACACACACACATACATATATATATATATATATATATATATATATATATATATATATATATATGTATAGATATATATATACACACACACACACACACACACACACACACACACACAAACATATATATTTGGTCTGTCCTTCCTTCCTTAGCACCAGACCAGCACCCCAGTGCCCCATTATTTATGCCGGGTCTATCAGCTGTTCCTTTGCCCCTGGACTGCTCTTTTATTGCTGGGTCTGTTTGTGGACCTCAGGCATACAGGGTATCAGCACATGTTTG
This sequence comes from Protopterus annectens, assembly GCF_019279795.1. Lineage (NCBI taxonomy): Eukaryota > Metazoa > Chordata > Ceratodontiformes > Protopteridae > Protopterus > Protopterus annectens. The sequence continues at coordinate 321,935,730 of NC_056731.1, forward strand.
CATCTATCCGGGGTGGGTTTGCTTATGATCTTTCCACGTCCCCTGTTACTATTGGACCTAATAGTTTTGCCTGAGAAGTGAACATGCCGTGGCATATGCCTCTGCCTCTGCAGCAACAACTCGGCCATGTCTCCACTCTTATTCTCCTTTTTAGGGATGTCTGCCAGTGAGCTGTCCCCAGTTTCTACTAGGGATCAACAAAATAGATGTCCATAGGTGGGATGGAAATGCCCATCCCTTCCTGAAGCTACGTCAGTCACCTGAAAAACTAATTGAACCTGAATTGGATGGGGTGCAGTCGGGGCTTTATCCCTCTATGCCACTGGAGTGTATGTCTGATCATATTCTTATATATGCCAAAAGACCATGTACTTTCCAACCTAAGCAGCACTGCTACAAGCCCTCTTGTAATTTAACCAGTTTCAATGCAGAGCTGTTTGTCTCCACCTTGCAGTCTTGCAATTGGAAAATCCTGAAACATTTACCATTAGATGATGCAGTTCAAGAGTTTTAACAAAATATTCCTTAATATACTCCATGGCTATCTGCTACAACCAGACAACTGATGCAAAACAGAGAGAGGGTCTGATAAAAGCTGTATAGTCACCTCCATAATCTAGCCAAAATATAGATTTAAGTTAGACAAAAAACAGCACTGCTCCCACCTACAAGATAACTAACTCCCTAAACTTCACTGGTCTACTATATCAAAGCTACTAAACTGAGGCTCAGATAAACACCCAAACCCCTTGCCCAACTCTTACTCACTCAACACTGCAACACTTTTCAATTCACATTCTATTAAATGTATAGCTTCCTTGATTAGAGATAATCCCATCAATCATCCTGACACTTCTCAACAGAGTGCAACCATCCAAAATTATCTATTGAAACTAAAATCTAGTATACAAGCAGCTGATGGTATTTCTGCTGAATCCTTAAAGGTTTTTGCACACGTCTTGGCTTATCCTACACCTATACTAATCAATAGATTCTGTTTATACTAATCAATAGATTCATTCATGAGTCTTATGTACTTTCTCTTTGGAAAAAGTCTTAAATCATTCCATTCCACAATGAGGGAAATTCCTCAGAAGTATCAAACCTTTAGGCCTATTGCTATACTGTCTCCACTATCTAAAATTGTGGAAAAATATTTATAAACAAATTCTCCATCACTATCTTAATGGTCAGTGCCTCACCCCTACACAGCATGTCTGTCACCTTGCCTGTAGTACTAATACAGCCACACTCCCCTTTACTGGTGCTAATAACTGAGCCAGGGACAATACTGAGCTTCTTGTCACTAAGCTTCTGTATTTGTCAAAAGCCTTTATACAGTTTCTCATCATAAACTACTTCACCAGTTATCTTCACAAAGAGTATGTTAGTTAACTCTACGATGGTTTCAAAGCTATCTTTCAAACTGACTTCAGTCAGTGAATTGGTAAACTTCATTCTCTCTTTCCTTGCCTGTTTCCAGTGGCATATCTTATGGCTCCATTCTGGAACCTCTTCCCTTTAACATGTCACAACGTAAAAAAATATGCCTCTTTAATCCAATATGTGGATGATTCAACCCTCATATGTTTGATGACAGCCTAACCACCCCACCATATATCAGCTAGAAATCATTCATTCCATTGAGTCCTGGCTGAATAATGCACAACTCATACAGACTACCCCACAAAATAAGTTTACTTCTGTTATTTACCAAATGAATAATCAGTCAGAACAAAGCTAACTTTAAAATCACCTACTTCAACACCACTATAGAGGCTGACTCACATACCAAACTACTGGGGATGAGAACTGATGAAAATCTCAGATTGGACCTACATATATAACAAGCAGTTTAAAAAAATGCCAAAACTGGGAACTCTATAAAAGAGCAACTAAAAAAAGAAACAAGAGTAATGTCATGAAGCGAATTTCTTGGCCATAACACACAATGGTTTGCATCGGCAGTTTGGTCGTAATTCTCAATATTTTGCATATCGCTGGCTTCGCCAAAGATCATGCAGTTCTTGTGAACAGGCTGCTAATGTTTGAACCAAGCATTACTAATGAAGAAGAATATTTTACTGAGGCATGGCATTTTGTACAGTCCCATCCCAGGTGTATGACCATTGTTTAAGTCATTGATTACACCCAGTTATAGAATATTGGTTTCCAGGCTGTCCATATTGTGTGAGAGAGGTCACAAAATTAGTAAAAGCATACAGTGCTGTTTACTGAGAGAACAGGTAGCGCCACACAAGTTAGTTATGCAGCAAGACTTTTACACCTGAATCCATACACTGTGAGATACAAATATGTAGAGGAATTGTACTGTTGAAATATAGGTGTAAGTTTTAGAAACTTTTCATAGAACACAAGAAATGTAAATTTGGTTGTAGAGATAGATAAATTGATTACCAGTTGAGAGAACAAGAAAGTATTTGGAGTTCAAACTGCAGTCCTACAGAATCAGTTGCCATTAATGATGAGACAGGTAAATAAGACAGGAAACTTTAAACCTTGACTTTTTGGCTGGGAACAAGGAATGCATTTGTGGTTATTCATGGGCACAGACACCTTGATAATCTTCGTAGGTCACATGACTTCTAATATAGTGCATTGCAAACTTTAAAACTGGAGTGATATTCATTAATTTAGTAGCATCAGAAATGTGTGCAAATTTTCCTTTTTTGAACATGAAGTAATTTATGTAAACTGGTATCTAGATCGGGAGAGGAGCTTGACATTATATGAAATATTCAGTAAACAAAATGTAATATTTATGAGATCTTTTTTGTTATGTTTAACAGAACATTTAGTGTTAAAACATTTGACTTATCATGCTGGCAGAAGACAATTTGATTCAGTTCACTACTTTCACATGTTCCACATTGCATTTATTTTTTATTAATTTTATGTATTTGACTCAAAGTAAATTATGTGCAAGGAACACATTAGTAGAACACTTTGCATAAACTAGTTAGCTACTGCATTATTAAACTGTTACTTGTATTTAAAGATTCTGGTGGCTTCCCAGGGAAGAAATGGTTATCATTCTGAAAGAGGCATACAGCATTAGGCGGCCTCTGAAACCACTCTGTCTTATGCAGAATTAACCAGTTTTAGAAGAAGAAGAATGGATAGGAAGATTATTCCTTCTAAAGTTTTCAGAAATGTCTGAGCTCTAAATAGCAGTTATTAGCATGCACTATGTGGTATAGTACAACCAAGTATTGCTACCTAACGGAAAACACCAAAAACTCTCCCAGAGTGACCGGTGATAACAAAACCACCAAAATAAGTTATAAAACCACCAAGACTTAGTAATCCAGGAATGAAATGGAAGAAAAGTTATGATATTAGCATCACAAACTGTTTAATTGTCGCTTTCGTCAAAAAAGACGATGATTAAACAGTTAGCATCGATTAAACAGTTTGTGAAGCTAATATCATGACTTTTGTTCCATTTCATTCCTGGATTACCAAGTCTTGGTGGTTTTATAATTTATTTAGGTGCTGCCCCCCCCTTGGACAAACCTTTATTCCTCAGAATTAGTTTCTACACCCTGACTTGCTTTGTGTATACTAACATATACTTTTCATTCAGTGTACCTATCTCCCTCCCCATTCCTGTATAAATGCAGACCAGCACCAATGAAAGTCAGCACTAATACATGCTTAGTCTACCAGCACCAGTGAAAGTCAGCACTAATACATGCTTAGTCTACCAGCACCAGTGAAAGTCAGCACTAATACATGCTTAGTCTACCAGCACCAGTGAAAGTCAGCACTAATACATGCTTAGTCTACCAGCACCAATGGAAGTCAGCACTAATACATGCTTAGTCTACCAGCACCAGTGAAAGTCAGCACTAATACATGCTTAGTCTACCAGCACCAATGAAAGTCAGCACTAATACATGCTTAGTCTACCAGCACCAATGAAAGTCAGCACTAATACATGCTTAGTCTACCAGCACCAATGGAAGTCAGCACTAATACATGCTTAGTCTACCAGCACCAATGAAAGTCAGCACTAATACATGCTTAGTCTACCAGCACCAATGAAAGTCAGCACTAATACATGCTTAGTCTACCAGCACCAGTGAAAGTCAGCACTAATACATGCTTAGTCTACCAGCACCAATGAAAGTCAGCACTAATACATGCTTAGTCTACCAGCACCAATGAAAGTCAGCACTAATACATGCTTAGTCTACCAGCACCAGTGAAAGTCAGCACTAATACATGCTTAGTCTACCAGCACCAATGAAAGTCAGCACTAATACATGCTTAGTCTTACTAGCCATGCTAATGGCTACCTGGTTAGCAGTACAGCTCAGAACAAGTAGTCAGTCACTACAAGACCAAACCTACTAACACAAAATGATTAAATTCTTGACCTTAGTATCACTAACATTAAAACAGATGTTTGCAAGTAACTGTCTTTGTAATAATTTAAGTGATCACTGCCTGGTGTTCTCAACTTGGACCTTGAAATCAAAGAGAAGACCCCCTTGTCTTATTTCCTAGAGATGATTCTCTGAATTAAAGCATCAAGTATTAAATGCTTATTTACATAACTAGAGTGGTTTCCATTATATTACCATATTGAGCCTAATGCAGCACTATGCTACTTCTTAGAAAAACTTAGCCTTGTGCAGGACATAGTCTTTCACTTAGATGAAAGGAGAATTGGGGCCAAAATGCTGTGGTCACCACGGAACTGAAAAAAAAAACTGCACACATCTAAGGACAAAGCCTGGAAGATGTGGAAGCAATTGCTCATAACGAAAAACTAAGTATGTATATATATATATATATATATATATATATATATATATATATGTGTGTGTGTGTGTGTGTGTGTGTGTATATATATACAGTATATACATATATGTGTGTGTGTATCTCTATATCTGTCTGTATATACGCACACATACATATGCAAATATATACATGTGTGTGTGTGTATGTATGTATGTATATATATATATATATATATATATATATATATATATATATATATATATACACACACACACATATATATATATATATATATATATACACACATATATGAGAGACAATGTAACCTAGTACTGAGAAAATGTAGTTTTCCAGTCTTAAGGGTAGTACACACTTTTCTTGAATAAGAACAAAGCAACAAAAAGGGAGAAATAAAAATTGTACAGGAACAACTGCTGTTGATATTGGCATATATTGAACCTAGTTCATACGTGGCTATTTATATGGAAAATAGAGAAGTATATATTACTTGTTACTGCTCTTTGTAACTTAGATCTGACAAGTGTGAACATGCTCATTTCTTGTTTTAGCTTTATAAACAATGTTTTAAACAAGCAATTCCTGCTTGAATCTTGTTTTCTTATTTTTGATAAGAATGCAAAATGATCTTTGATATGGATCTTAGATAAGACGTTATGACAGTGGCTTATTTAATAATTTGTGTGCCAGTATCAAGAGCAGTCATTCCCATACAACTAGTTTTCATTTTTTGGTGATATATATCAGAATAGCAGCTAGTTCAGCAAAGGCCTCATTTCTGAGGAAAAGACAAGAAGCATTTTTGGCAAGTCCTAACCAGCCTTGGGATGAACTGAAACAGCTAATCAGTATTGTTGTGCATTCTTCACACACCTCAATTCAATCAATAACTGTCAAAACTTTGTCAGTAACTATAGATATGTCCTACTAGAAGCAATTCAAGACAACCAAAAATTGTCACCGGCATCAAACCTCTCTACCAATTATAAGTACCCCAGGTCTTCTGAAATTCAAGGATCTCAGCTATATACTTGACAGCCTACTGTCCAGCATTCTGTTTCATAAAAGTATCTGAAAAAGATATAAAAAAATTGCTTATCTTACACGCTATATCTAGTGTAGTGTTTTGTAAGCTGTATCCCTCCTTCCTTAGAATGGCTCATCAGCTTTTTCCCTTTTTCCTGGGTCTTTTTAACATAACCTAACCGGCCAAAACTGCTGTGTAGTACATGGTGTAGGGATAAATGAATTAAGCTATGGGCCGGGCAGTGCTAGACTTCTTGAATCCACAAGGCTGTAGATGCTCTGAGGTGCATTTTACAGCTTTTTTTATAACCACCATTTCATCCAGTAATGGCCTGAACAAAAGTCATAACTAGGAATGGAAATTACATTGTTGATCTTCAGATTTGCTTTTTCATGCATCCTGTCAAACATACCTTAACTAGCCAAGAACGCACTGAATTAACTGTGAAGGAAATAAATAAGTTAAGTGGCCCCTGGGAACCTTTTTAGTTGCTTTGAGGTGCATTTTAGAAGTTTTTCCAACCTGTTGATCCTGTGATGGTCTGAGCAGAAATCATGAATAAGAAAAGGAAATGGGTCTTTGTTTTTCTTTCTTTTTTTCCAAGGAAGAAATAAGTTGTGTACAAGGCTTAATGTTTAAAGCAGATACAGTAACAGTTCACAGTAGACTGAAAAGTCAAATGCTTGTGATGATACATTAATCATATATGAGTATAGTACCTGACTCCATACCCATCCACCCAAAAATATTGTCACCATCTGTGTATCCCTTTGCTGATTAATTAGGATGAAATTAAAGCAACAGGTAGTCATAGTCATATCTTTCATGTGGCTACTGTCATAAATATATACAGCATGCCTTCTCACCTCATCCCCAAAAAGTAGCTGTCTTCTTTATACCCCTGTAATGTCAGAATGAAACTGAAAAAAAAAAAACATTTTAACACAGTTAGATATTTCAACCTGTTGCTGTTAGGCAAATATAAACAGCATGCCTCCTTATGACTAGCTACATGTATAAGCATCTTATGTCTGATTGTGAGGAAAGTGGAAAAAAAACAGCAATCACATTAATGTATTCCAATTTGTTGCTCCTAGACAGTACACAGCCCTTAGACAAGCTGCTCTGAGTTTCTGTTTATACCTATGAAGTTTGTGAGGAAAGTTAAAGAATTAAAACCACACTGGTTCCCAGCCCTCACACAAGTAATTGCAACTTTTTGCTCACACCTCTGAGGTTTGTGAAAAAAGTTATAGAAAAAATTACCACACTGTCCTTAGCAACCAACATAAGTTGTAGTTGCCTTCTTTGCACATCTCTGAGACTTGATTATGAGACTAAATTTAAAAAAATGTCCACATCATCCCCTGTTGCTTACCATCCCACATAAGCTAGCAGTATTAGATTACATGAAGGTCAGGGCACAGGCCAGTACTAAATTTGTTTCTAAATCCACTTATACAACTTGAGTTATGGGGGCAGCCCAAATTCCCAAAGCTTTGAGGATTTAGATGCTCTGTGATGCATTTTATTATACTACTACCCAAAAGAGTTATACATGTACCCATTAATAGAGCGTGAGTCCACAGATTAAAAAAATATTATTTCTATACACACACACACACACACACACACACACACACACACACACACACACACACACACACACACACGAGCAATGTTGATTTAACACTGACTTCAACAAATGCAAATCATTGTGTGACACTCTTTCTGCCATACAACCTTAGTGACCATTAAACAACAGCAGCAAGTCAGTTTTACCCAGAGATGGACTCATACCCATCAGATACAGCTACTTTATTGACTGTGTACACCTCAGATGTCTGTGGTAAGAACAGATAATAATGATCATTGTAATGTACTTCAGGTTTCCTTCACAAAAATACTCAGTAACACTGTAAAATATACATCATATTTAAAATGCATATTGTCATGTAAAGCGAGATTAATGATTAAACTATGCAGATGATAAAAGGGTCAATTAGTATCATCCTCATCCAGCCCCACACCTACCCTTCACCCAGCAGTTATAATCACTTCACTGTATACTTTGGGCATCTGATTGGGATAAGACAATGTCCATGTAATGTATTTCGGCCTTGTTCTCACAAATAGTAGCCACACATTGTAGTATTCCAAGATGTTTTTTGCGTTTCACTGTTGCAGTCCTACTTGTGGGATTTCCTGCTGTGGATGTCCTTGGCTGGCCTGTTTACCAGAGTAAAAATCTCCCTCTTATAATGCTGGCGGATTCCCTTCTCTGATGTCAGTACACTTGGGTATAAAGGGAGCCAGCTGACACCATTACATTAGTCCTTTCTTGCTGTCAGAGCCCCAAGCAGTGTTTCAGTGCTTTGATCAGTCCTCACCAGAGAGAAGTCTTCTAAAGTTAAGTACCTTGTTGGGGAACTCTTTTTCTTGCTTTAATTCATGTCAGATAAGGTTAACAATTGTCTCCGCTTTGGTAAGCAAATCCCACATCGAGACTTTCATTCTTGTGTGTCACTTGTCTAGGCCCGAATCACAGTGTCTTTGTGCCTATTTGAATTCTAGGACTATCAAGGATAGGGCCGAAACTTAGCTAGGCATCTTAGTTTGCACATTGTTTAATGGCATCCACTGGTCATCCCAAGAAATTTTTAAAGGAGAAATGTCAAAAGTCACATTTTACATATGGCAAATAGCATACAACCAAAACATAAAAAATAAAAAATAAACAATAAAATATCCAGGCTAAACTGTACACTCTAAATGCATATGTATAATCATAAAACAATCCATGTGTGTGTATAGCATCTATTAAACATGTATAAAAAATATATATAAAAAATATATATAAATATATATATAAAAATATATATGTAAAAAATGTAAATACATATGTGTGCTATGCATATGTATATATATATATATATATATATATATATATATATATATATATATATATATATGTATACATGGAATTAGCATATTTTTTGGTTGGCCACTAGAGGGAGACATAAAATCAATTTATTTTTTGGACTAAGTTTTAAACATTTTATTTGTCATCATTTTTAATTGATTGAGATTTATTCAATATTTTCAAACTTTAAATTTGAGAAGGTTTTACAACATTTATATATTTACAACTCTTTATTGACAAAGGTTTATAAATATTTATGATAATATGATTTATTTTATGTGTATTGAGCACTTCAATGAATTAATTTATTGGTTCTCTTATGTGATTGGTATTTTTTAATTGGTTCCAAACAGGGGTGTGTATATATATGACAACGTGGTGGTTATTATAGGACCTTTTCCCATAGTATATAACCGATTCACGGGCACGGCTGGCCCAATCAAGTGCGCTTTTCGTTTTGTCATGGTATAATTTTCATTAACTGATGAAGTTGAAGACGAAAACGTTTTATATTATAATAAGCGTTAGTGTGGATTTAATAAACTGTTTGTGCTTTTACTTGGTTGTGGTGTTCGGTTTTACGTGAGCACCACTTGTCCTTTTGTATTTTGTTTATCAAGTTAGGAAGAAAGTGTAGTAGAATTAGGATGGATGAGAGTATGAGCATTTCCATTGTGAAGTAAGGTGGGAGTGCTTTGAGGTTTTAAACGAGAGACTGCTGGTGGTGCAGATGGGAGAAGGCAGAGAGTTCCGGAGGCATGCAAGAGAGGACATCAATTGATTCCCCACAGGATGTGTTGGTTTATGCAGTTTAATTAGGTTTTGGTAATTGGATCTTAGGAGTCTATCTGGTTTATGAATTTCAAAGGCATTTGCTAGGGAGGGGTAGAGAGATGGGTTATAAATGAGTTTGCGTGCTTGGATGAGCTGGGTATATGTGAGTAAGTTTGGTAATTCTAGCCAACTTAGTTGGTGAAGGGAATTACAGTGGTGAGAAGAAGCTCTACGACCTGCCGTAAATTTGGATATTTTGTTATAACAAGACGAGAGTTTTGTTTTGAGTGAAGATTGTAGGCTGGTTAGGATAGGTGCACCACATAAAAGGGATGGGATGACGTATGCATTAGGTAATGTAATCCTGGTGGTGGGAGAGATAAAGCAACTGTGGTGGTAAAGCATACCTAATTTTTTATGGGTTTTTTGATATTTGCTTGTAGATGCTTATCAAATTTTAGTTGATTGTCAATGATAATTTCTAGTAATTTTGTGTCAGAGGGGTATTATTATTGTTGGTAATTATGAAGGACTGTTTGTCTAGGGAAGAGGTTTTGGATGCATTGAATAGCATAAGTTTTGTTTTGGTTGCATTAAGGGCTAGATGGTTGTCGAGCGTCCACTGTTCAGTAGAAGAGAAGGCAGCTTGTGTTAGATTGTTAAGAGTTGTGATAGAAGGGGCAGAACAGATTATAGTAGAATTATCGGCATATTGGATGAGACTGGAGTTAGGAATGGCTTGGAAGAAATCATGTATGAATAAGTTGAATAATAGGGGGCCTAGAATGGAACCTTGGGGGATGCCTGTGGATGTATTAAGGAAGGGTGAGGTAGCTTTTTTCCATTTAACTGCTTGTTGCCTGTTTGTGAGATAGCTTGAGAACCACTGGGTAAAGGAAGGGGATAGGTTAAGTTTAGAGAGTTTGGTAAGAAGAAGGTTGTGGGAAATAGTGTTCAATGCCTTAGAGAGGTTGAGGAAAAGAGTGGATACAAAGTGGCCAGAGTCGCGGGCTTTGTTGATTGTTTCTAGAAATGAGAGGAGGGCAGTGGAGGTACTATGACCTGGTCTAAAGCCATGTTGTGTGGGGGTGAGAAGCTGATTATTGATGAGGTAGGGTAAGAGTTATTGGCGTACACATCTTTCAAGAAGCTTAGAAATAGGGGATAGGATGGCTATAGGGCGAAAGTTTGGAATATCATTATTATTGCCACCTTTATGGAGAGGAATAATAAAGGCCTTCTTCCAGAGATGGGGGACCTGACTTTCTGAGATAGACCAATTTAGTATGCTAATAGGGAAAGCAATGGCTTCTGCTGCTACTTTTAGGAAGTAGGAGGGAATTTCATCAGGGGCATTGGAACCAGGTTTTAATTTTAGGAGACGTTTTTTTTATGGTGGATATAGAGATGGGATTGATAGGGAAAGGTGGAGGTTGGGGGAAAGGGATGCTAGGGGAGGAAATGATGGGAGCACACTGAGGAGGGGTTGCAGAGGTGTTGGTGAAGGATGATGTTAGCTTGCTTATGGACTCTATGAAGAAAGAGTTAAATTGGGTGGCCAAGTCCATGTTAGAGTCATCTGGGTTGGGGCAAGGGTTTTCTTTTTTCCCGTGGCATATTGTATCCTCATGATCCCTACGGCCAGGCTACACATGAGGAAGTTCCAATCGTACCTGAAGAATCTGTAGTGCCAGCACTCACAGTCCTTGGAGACAGAAATTCCATTGATCCCTTGTCTTAAGAAGGAATTTACATGGTGGACATGAGTATGTGCCCAGAACCAGGGTCTCCACTTCAGGGTGATCCCTCATGGCCAAACGTTAACCACAGATGCTTTAGAGACAGCCTGGGGGAGCTCATTTCCAACACCTTCAATCCCAGGGTAGATGGGAAGATCAGTTCATACACAAGCACATAAACTGGAAAGAATTGATAGCAGTGCAAAAGGGCCTAGTGGCTTTCAAAGATCAGTGGAAACCAGGGTCCTGCTTGTCAAAACATACAACACCACAGTTGTGTGGTACATAAACAAGGGGGCATCCACTCTTACCTTCTTTGTCGACTAGCGATGCAGGTCTGGGAGACAGCTCACTCTCTAGTGTTGCACCTCATGGCATAGTACCTCTCAGGGACGCAAAACACTCTAGCAGATCATCTCAGCAGGAACTTGATGGATCCCCATGAGTGGCATCTGCATTGGGAAACATTTCTTAGCATAGTCCAGAAATGGGGATCCCCACATGTAGACCTCTTTGCCACCAAAGAAAGTGCTCAACTGAAAAGATTCTGTTCCAGGAGCAGTGTGGAGGACAGATGCATTTCTCTTTCTTTGGAACCACCTGTTCCTTTATGCATTCCCTCCCCTGGCTCTTCTTCTAAGGGTCCTCCTAAAAATCAGGAAATAAGGCACAAGGGTCATCCTGATAGTCCCAGACTGGCCCAGGCAGCACTGGTATCCTCTTCTACTGAGTTTAACCAATGAAAAATCGTGGCAGTTACCTCAGAGAGTGGACCTTCTGACTCAGTACAAGGGAAGGCTTGTCCAGCCCAACCTACTCTGTCTTGATAATTCCACAAACTAATACTCTGAGCTTTTCCTATGCAGACATGTTCAAGACATTCTCAAAGAAGCTAGAAGACCTAATACTTGGAAATCATACTCAGCCAAGTGGTAAAGAATCTCCATTTCATGTCAGTAGCAAGGCCTCAATCCTAAATCTGCCAATATTTCTGCCATATTAGATTACTTGACTACCCTGGTGGATAGAGGCCTATTTTTTTCTTCCATCAAGATTCATGCCTGTGCTGTCTCAGCACACATCCCTAATCTTCCTCCTTTGTTTTTCCACCCTCTGATGAAACATTTCTTTAGGGGAGTGGTTCACATCAGACCTCCCAGGGGGCAACCCACACTTCCATGGGACCTCAGTTTTGTTCTAGCTACAAGCTGTCATGGCAATGGAACTATTTCTCATATTCCACTCAGACAGATTATCACTCAGGACTAATCCATTCTGTATGCACAAGGTGGTCACAGACACATCCTTGAATCAAGTCACACACTTGCCCACCTTCTTCCCCAAGCCTCTGAACAGTGGAAAACGAATCCTTCACTCCTTGTGCACAGACAGCTTTGCTACTATCTTGACAGAACTAAATCTTTCAGGAAATCAGACCAGCTCCTTGTGTCCTTTGCAATTGGCTCTGGTCTCCAAACAGACCATCTCCAATTGGATCGCCCACTGTATTTCCTTCTCTTATAGCCATCATGGCAAGAAGCTGCCTGAAACTGTAAGGACTCCCTCTACTTAGGCCACTTTTAAATCTGCTGCCTTCCTGATAAGAGTCCCTACCAAAGACATTTTGGAAGCTGCAACCTGGTCATCTGTGCATACCTTTACCAAACACTATCACTTATCAGCCTTCTCCACATCTAGAGCAGGATTTGCCACTGACATCCTGCAGGGCATCCTCTCTGCTTTGGGAATCATCCCAAAAGTCAGGACTGCTACAGTGAAACACGAAGAACATAGTACAGTTGTGTACACTTACCATACATGTAGATGTTCGAGTGTCTTCACTGTTGCAGTCTTCTTTCCCTCCCTCCTTCCCCTTTTTTGCCTACAGCAGTAGTCTGCTTCTGTTTTCTGCACTATCTAGAGGGACCCCTGGGTGTTAACCCTGCAGGCCCCTTTTTCTACCTTTATCCCTTGCTTATGCTTCTTCCTGGGGCTCTTACCTTCTAAGAGGCAAGAAAAGATTGATGTCATGGCATTGGCTGGCTTCCTTTAGACCCAAGCGTACTGACTTCAGGGAAGGGAGTCTGCCAGCTTTATGAGGAGAGAGATTTTTACTCTGGTAGTCGGGCCTCCCAAGGGCTTCTACAGAAGGAAATCCTACATGTCAGGACAGCAACAGTGAATACACTCGAACATCTACATTTATGGTAAGTGTACACAACTCTACTTTGCTCCACAAAAAATTACAATACTCTTGAAAAGCCAGAATAATGAACACACAGCAATTGGTCATTTTCCTCCATGGACAACATCTGCAATTATAGCTACCTTGTCTGTGTACATCTCAGATGTGCAACTCGTATATAAATATGTCAATAAATAAAATAAGTGACACACAGTAATGTGTTCAAGTACCTGTTAACCTTTTCATGCAAGAGTTAAGGACACAGAGTTAAAATTAAAGACAGATTTTAGATATTGCTGTTATGCACTTAAAAGTTGCTAAAATAAAAGTTTATGCTTTTTCTGAAGGAAATGAAGTCTGAAACTCAAATGACTGTCATTATTTGTTGTTATTTAGTGACTGCAATTACACAGTGATTTGCCAGAAAAGAGGAATAGACCAAAAATGATGTGAAATCAGGGGTGTTTTTAGAAGTCATGGACAGTTTCCATTTTATCTTTGCTCAAGAAGCAGTGACAAAGCCAAAAATAATGAAGCACAAGGGCTCAAAATCAAGGACAGAAAAAAATTATGAGGGACAGAGCAAAAACAGTAATGCAAAATCAGGGATAGTTGAGAGGTATGCCAGGGTGACAGCTGCACATAATATTAGATTGCTTGCCAGGACAAAACATCAGTTTACCTGCTGCAGTCCTTACTTAGTGCCCCTGCTGCTTCTTTAGTCCTCAGTGTAGCCATGCTATTCAGTCCAGCATTCAAAATGTCTGGTCTTCCAGCTTGAGCCCTTAAACAGTCCACACAATGAGTCCTGATTTGTTCTGTAGATTATGTGTGGGTCTCAGCAGAAAGCTTGAAAATTGTGTTATTTCAAGAGGGATGTTGCAGTAGCAGTGTTTATTTCTCTTTCTGTTGGGAAGTAAATATTTGAAGGAATCCCAGTTCACTTACAAGATGTCTTTGGGATATCGGAGGAAACCAGAGCACATGTAAACCCACACAGAGATGGGATGGGCATGCAGATGCTAGATAAGCCAGAGGATGACCCCTGACTGATTGGCTCCACAGACTAGTTTGCCAATGCTTAAGGATGGCCATTTTATGGGAGAGCTGTGAATGGTAGAATGACTTTGTCAGTCTCTTTGTCATCCAGTCAGGTAAAGTATTTCCATTCATGTTACTGTAGACTCACTTTTGTCTCTCGAGGAGGCAACTTCAGTTTTCAGATAATGACCCCAGTTTAAACAAATGTTTTAGATCACACACAGATTGGGACGGCAGTCACATGCCACATAGGTGAAGCCACAGTCAAGAGCTCAACCAGAAGCAATTGTTGTAAGATGAAAGTGCTGCTCACTGCACCACTGTGCACAGTGCCAGTGAGCAGTTGCTTTCACACACAATCGGCTCTTACCAAACAACCAATGATAGCCACTTAACTGTGTGCAGTGTTGTTTGTGATGAGAAAAAAAATTAAGGACGTTATTATTATATCTTTTTTTACTCTTAAAGTACAATATATGTCAAGAACTTTTGTTTAATTTTGCAGCCAATTTCGTGAGCTCTGGTTGAATCCAGTTATGTTTCTAGTTCTTTTGTAGTGCAGCTGCTTTCAGTAGCGTGGACTTCAACGTTACCCGAATTGGAACCTACCTTCTACATCATGGCAGGAGAGTATCTTCCTACCTTTCTTCTGTCTTATACTTATTTACTACTATAAAAACACAGTTTTCCTTCTCTTTTGTATTTTTAAATGTTAGAAATATCAGCTTTTCTGAGAAAGAAGTATTATTTATAGCTCTAAAATGATATAGATATAATTTTGATGTGCATTAAATTTGACAGCTAGACAAAATGTCATTTGAATATGGTTATTGTGAAATGACTGAAGCAAAATCTGGACAGTGTGTATGTGATAGGTAGTTAATAATCTATAAGGGAGAAAATTTGTTTTTGTAAATACTAGGGATTAACTGCCAGGCTTTTACATGGGATGACAAATTGCTGGTAAGATGTGGATTTTCTTTCTGATTTTTCTCATTTGGGAGCTTCCACTCGTGATCATTGTTTGATGATTTGAGATAAAAAGAGATATCCATAATTGACACACACACACATATATATATATATATATATATATATATATATATATATATATATATATATATATATATATACACGCACACACACACCATTGCTCAGAAGTCAGAATTTGGGGTGGGGAAGGAGTAACATTAAAAGTGACTCTTTTTTTTTTTTTTTTTTTTTTTTTTTACTTCTGATGTAAAGGCATCTTACTGTACATATATTCTGGATGTGCTGCATTCTGCACCTTGGAAAGATAAAACGATAGACCCTTACCTTAAAAAAAGATTATAAAGCATCATGACACAGTGCCACTATGAAATGAGTATAAAACCCTGCATTTGCGGTCTCTGTCTTAAGAACCAGATATCATTCCCTTTTTGGCAGTTATTAGGAAACATTGCAGGATCTTTCATGTAAAGATTCAGGTACAGAATACACCTCTGATTGCCATTACATCCTTAAGGAATTAAATGTAGCTCATTGCTAATGTTGTTTTGGTCATATTGCTGTTGTCTGCACAGAAAATTTTGATGGTAATGTTTGGGATATCTTTCAGTAAAAGAAACAGTCAGTCACTGTCAAAGATTTTATACACACACACACACACACACACACACACACACACACACACACACACACACACACATGTATTTTTTTAGTTGCTATTTTTGTACGCATGCCTACTCACCACAGAGCATCCTACAATGGGATTCTGCCCACTCATTCCCCTGTACTATGGAACTACCCTAGTGTAGTATGTGAACAAGAGCTATGAGGAGAGGTCATCATACAGGCAGTCATGAGCATTGTTTGCACCATCTCTAGCGTTCCAGCAGTGAGGGCATTTATATGGCCTAACCTTAACACCCTGGCTGGGGAATTGAGCTATCCTTGTTATTGTGTGGACGCACAATGCCTTCCCCTGTAAGTCCATGCTCCAGTACACTTGCCAGGTGAAGGCTTTTAAGCTGAAAGCCTGCCTTCAGGACAGACATCAAAGCAATGTCCCTCATCTGATTGTGACTGTAGGTATCTCGCTCTGTCTTGCTGTCCCCTGGATGAGTATACCTCTCCCCCCTGCCTTCTCCATTAAGTGCCCCTTTACTAAGAGAACTCTGTTCAATAGGGCTATTGTCAGAACTATTCCCTCTGCAGGACTGTAGCTGTTCTTTTTTTTTTTTTTTTTTTTGTATCAAAATATAATTGATTTAATCTTCTGAAGTAAAGTCAGCTCATTGTTGATATAAAGTAGATAAGTTCAGAATTCCCCACCCTGAAGAGAAGTTACATGCTTTTCCCTAATGGAAATCAGGTATAATACCACATGGAAAACTGTTACTTTGAAGTATGTTTAAAATTCTTCATTCTGAACCTAAATGTAGTAAGCTGTCTCTCAGTTCCTCTCTTCTTTAACTGGTAAGACTTTCAAGGAACTCTGCTTGAATACTCAGGTACAAATTGTGTCTAAGACTGCTTATTTCACTCTCATGGATGTAAATGCACCTCAGCATTGTAAAGGGCTAAGGATATTGCCTTGGTCAGTATAGGAAGCTTTAGCTTTGGCATCTTCCAGGGACAGAATTGGCCACTGTTCTGGAGAAATGATGTTATTTATATATATATATATATATATATATATATATATATATATATATGTGTGTGTGTGTGTGTGTGTGTGTGTGTGTGTGTGTGTATATATATATATATATATATATATATATATATATATATATATATATATATATATATGTTTGATATAATGCCAGCTCATTTGAAATGTACTATGTATAAGTATTGCATTCCCCAAAAAACAACAGCCGAACAAACTAAGTAATCCACAAAACAGCTCCTGATAGAAATGGGCTAGCAGAACTCTATAAAAGTTACATTTAAATACAGCTAATTAGCCAGGTTTGAATGACCAGGTCTCCATTAGTTCTTTGTTGAAATTAAAGGCATTAGAAAGATGAGACCTGGAGGGCTTGTAGTGGGTAGATTTATTATTAAATTATTTACTATGAAAATTATAACATTATAAATTTTTATATATAGTTTTTGTATACTTTTTGAACTTAATAATCACACCAAATATGTTAATTTATATGTATTATTATTGTTATTGTTGCTTTTAGTGCACTTACAAGATGTTTAATTGACATTAAATTTGATTGGGTAGGGAGGGGGGATTGTGACCACATACATGCGATGATGCGTTTATTGATATACTACTTGTTACACTTGGTTTTGTTTTTAATTTATCTGAAGAATTTCTTCTTTACAAAAACAAAAGTGCTTATTCATTTGTTTTTTAATAAAATGTTTTTGGTTGTGTTCAGTTTGTCTTCTGCCACTATATAGTTTTGGAATACCTTTAATTCATTTTCATTGGGAGCTGCTTTTGTGGAGAATTTGATTGTTTTGGTTGCTCACTTGGAGTCTGTTTCTATCGGGAGCTGTTATGTGGATTATTGCATTCCCCACCCTGATCAGAAGTCAAGTGCCTATCCCTAATTGAAACTGTGTGTAATGCAACTTGGCACACTGTGATAGTGATATGATTATACATTTCTTTATTCAACATCTCTGTATAACAATTTGTAACTTAATCCCGTTTTACAGTTCTTAGTATATCTTACAGGGTGATCTACATAGACAGTAAAGTATAAAATGGGTGAAAGATCTTCATTCTATCCTTGAAGACTTAAGTTGGCTTGGATATATTGCTATGGTCATTTCACAGAAAGTTTGGTGGTGAACCCTTTCAAGTAAAATAATGCTCATTATTCTGGAGAAATATGTATAATTTTACTTATTATTAATGCTAGTTGAATGCAAATATATTCTGGACAAGTCTTAAGGTTCTTCTTTGAATAGAAGTAGCATTTTTACCCCAATGGGCATAAAGAAAATAAAGCGGCTTAACAGCTTTGCATGTCGTAAAGATCACATAAGCCTACTGATGGTCCTTAGCAATATAAGGTTACATCTCTGAAAACAGTTCGACATTTTCCAGTAACATTTGTTGTGAAGGTAATCTAGATATTTCCATTATAAATGCTACATAGACTGCTTTTAGGTGATGATGTTATGATGTGATGAAACAGCTGTATCTTGAATTTCTGAATGATGGTTTACTGTGTCCATTAGCCATTTTTTTATGTTTATTTTAAATGCTTGAAATCATCAATAAATAGTGGTTTTGTTCTCATTCTGTAATAGCACAGTATGTGTATGATTTTATGCAGTATGTTTGCCACGTGAGAATAAGTATAATATGGAAATATTTGTGAACTGAATTTAATATTTTAACTTTGGTATATTATGAAATTATAGTGAAAAAGAAACAGTTTTGAAGATCAAGACATGGTATGTGCCATAATTTCATTTGTGAAATACCACAAAATAATTTTATCTCCATTAACACACAGAATGTCCCAGTAAAATATGTCACTTTTGATAATATACACCTCATTTGACCACAATACCACACAGACTGTATACAGGTAAAGCGCCTAACTTTTTTTTCAATCACAGATTCCCACTGACACAAAAGAGATTGGTGATAATATAATACTGATAAGGTGATTATAATGATGATATGCTTTCACTCATAATGCCTCTCCACCTCACAAAAATAACCACAGGATGCTCTGTGATCAAGTGAAAAAACTGGTCATAGTTAAAGTATTTCATGCTTTTTCACAGAAAAGGCCACAAAACACATGAAAACCCAAGTCAACAATCACTTAATAAAATTATGTTAATGTAGGGATTAGTTGCTTTCACACATAGATCACATCCTCTTTCTCTAAGAATAATCACTTTCATGCTTGCACACTGCAGATTTTTGACTGTGCTCTACTGATCACGTGAAATAGTTTGATCTTAATAATGTATTTCATTTTATTTCCATCTCTTGCGTGCGCGCGTGCACACACACACACACACACACACACACACACACACACACACACACACACACACACACACACACACACACACACACATTCTGTCAGTTACTTTCACACATCCAAAAGTAACCACATTCTTGTGATACCTGTTATAGTTCACAGTGATCAAATGAAAGCAGTTATGGTAACAGTAATGCAGCTCAACTTGTTTATTATTTTTGTTTTCCATATGAGTCTATGCATGCAAGTGCATACACATATGAGAACTGGCACATACCCACCCACACGCACATTGCCCCTGATAAGCCAGATTATCATTTGCTTTCAGAGACTGACCACTTTTACATCACCCCAAAAAGCACTATCTGAACTGGTTCATGCCTAGTTTGTGATTAAAATAAAAAATATGGCTACAGTAATGTGTTTTAAGTTTGTCTTTGCCCCCCCCCCCCATACACACACAAGCATACACTGATAAACCAGTTTGATTTTCTCTTGCACACTGCCCCCTTTGACTTTGATGTTTGTGATCAGCTGTAAGAAATTTTGGCCATTGTAATATATCTCAGTTTACTTCTCTGTTTCTCTCTCTCACACATGTGCACACACACACACACACACACACACACACACACACACACACACACACACACACACACACACACACACACACACACACAGCTGTCCCTGCCAAGTCTATTTATATTGCAGTCACATGATTATAGTTGTTTGCACATACAGACCACTTCCCATTTTTTTTATTAATTAATAGTTTCTTGATTTCTGACTACGATCAATTGAAAAAAAATAATTCTAAACAGAGTGATGTATGTTAGCTTGCTTTTCTGTATAACACATCAGTCCAGACTGGCAATCATTTCACTTTGATCATGTGGTTATTAGGATCAGTTTCTTTCACACAGAGACTTTCACCACATTCTGCTGAAACTGCAACTTTCTAACTGAGAATACATGTAATGTCTGACTGTGTGTAAGTGACAAGCCAGGTTAATAAGTCATTGCTTTCACATGCAGGCTGCCTCTCTGTCCACCACAAATAACCACTTTATGACTGGCTGCACCTCTGATACTTGACTTTCAGCAAATGAAAGAAACTGTGGCCACATTAGTGTGTCTATAGTCATCGTTAGCCCAGAAATTCTGTGATCAGCACTGACTGCCCCTGTCCATGAGGGATATAGGTGCCACCCCTGGGTTGAATTTACAGTCACCCATCCAGTTGTCAAGGTTGCGCTTGAATAGGGTCATTGAGGAGATCTGCTTCACATGGGGTGGGAGCTTATTCCAGAGGATTGGTAATCACTGGGAGATATATCTGTCTCAACAGCTTGTTTTGTTGATGTCACAGGCTAGGTTGAGATCCCTGGAGTGGGTGACTCTTGTCCCGTTTGACTTGCAGATGTGCAGCATTTCCATTAGGGCAGGGTCCAAGACTGCTCTGTAGGCCAGGCAGAGGTCACCCCTCACCAGCCTGTAAGATACAGAATACAATGACAGGCCTTTCAATCTTTCCATGTATGCCATGTTTTGGAGGTCCTAGATTCTCTTGGTAAGAAACCTCTGTGGTGTCTCCAGCTGCTGCAGGTGTCTGGTGAGGTACATACAGAAGGGAGAATTGTACTCAGTTAGTGATCTGACAAGGGTCGAGTACAGCGGAGCTATTACCTCCCTAGTCTTGGATGCGATGACCTTATGTATGAGATGCGCAATGTAGAATGCTTTTCTTACCATTACAGACACATGGTGATCGAAGTTTAGATTGATATCAACCTGTTCCCAAGTCTCACACCACTGAGTTTGAGCTAATAGGGGTGTTATCTATATTATAATTAGCATGTGGTACTTCTTTGCTAAAAGGGATAATGAGGCATTTTTTTTTATGTTACATTTTAGTTTGTGAGTTTGGCATCAGTCATTTGTCTGTGTCAGCCCTTACTGTAATATGTTAACATCATTGGGGGACTCTATATGATTGTGCCCAGTTTATAGTCATCTGCAAACTTGGTAAGCCACAAGCCATCTATCTTTGCCTGGACTTCAGAGAAACAGAGACCAAACAGTAGAGGGCACAGCACAGATCCTCGTGGTACCCCACTGGTAACTTTTCTACTGGTGGAGGTGGACTCCCCAACTTTAATAGTGTGCATTCAGTTGGTGAGCCAGTTTGCTACCCATCTAGTATTGTATGGGTTAATCCCCAGCTGGGAGAGTTTCTCTATGATTACCTGAATGGGGGCTTGTGTCAAAGGCCTTGGCTAAATCAAGATAGGTGCTATGTACTGTTTTTCCCTCATCCAGGGCTTTGGTGACATTCTCAAAGAAGTCCACTAGGTTTAATAAGCAAGATCTACCCTTGACGAAAGCAAACTGGGTCAGGTCAAGGGTATGAAGGTTGCCTATATCCTTGTGGATAAAGTTTATGATGATTCTTTCCACGGCCTTGCAGATAAGGCTGGTTAGGCTTGTGGGTCGATAGTTCCCAGGGTCAGTTGATGGACCCCATTTGTGCAAGGGGATTGCTAATGTGTTCCTGTCATAGTTCTGTTTTGTATTAATGTTGGAAAACCCATGCACAACATATTCAGCCTGCTCTTTCAACATAATCATACTGTACCCTCTTTCAACAAACAAGGTAGTAAGAAATTCTATTTCTTTCAAAACATTACCCATGTCACTTGTCATTCGACTAGCTCTTATGAGCTGTCCTGTGGAAATGTTATTCTTCATATAACGAGGGTGCATGCTGGTATAATGCAAGTAACTGTTGGTGAAATTTTCTTTCCTGAAAATCTTACTAACTTATGAAGCTTAACATCCCATTCCAGAATCACATCCAAAAAATGGACTTGTAGTCCCACATCTCCCAGGACAAATTTTAAGTATCCCGATCTGGAATTAAGGGTGTCAACAAAACGTTGTACTTTTTGTACATCCCCAGCCGTGACAAAAACAAATCATCCAATAAATCTCTTAAAAAATGAAACGTTTGCTCTGATTATTTTGTACTTTGAATTTATCCTGGTTTGGGCGTTTATTAAATACACAAAAATCAACATATGGTGTGTAATTTTCATACACAGCAGCATCTTGCTTGAGCTTGTGGTTTTTATGGCTGATTATAACCTCTTCATGTTTCTGTAATTCAGAGAAGAGTGTATGTTAATCGACCCGTTCCCCAATCTTGCTATGATAGTCCTTAAGCAAGATTTCATCTATTTTACAGATCTCTTCCCTTAGCCCAGTCATGACTTTACAGTTGTTGTCTATAAGCAACTTCAGGAACCTAAGACCAGCCTTATTAAAGAAGTCTTTTAGTGTAACAAAAAATTCATTGGAGCTGTCAACTCCATTTGGGCATTTAAAGAATCACAGCCCCCTAGGGATCATACCCTAACAAAAAAATATACCAACAAATTTGAGGGCTAGCTATGGGGTCCCCTGCAGCACCATCTTTTGCGAACATTGTGATGGGTCACTGGGAGTGTTACTGTGTTGGAACCACTGGTCATGGAAAACCAGGTTATATTTTTTAAGAGATTTATTGATGATTTGTTTTTTTGTCATGGCTGGGGATCTACAAATAATACAAAGTTTTGTTGACACCCTTAATTCCAAATCAGGATACTTACATTTTTTCCTGGGAGATGTGGGACTAAAAGTCCATTTTTTGGATGTGATTCTGGAATGGGATGTTAAGCTTCACAAGTTAGTTAGTAAGATTTTCAGGGAAGAAACTTTTACCAACAGTTACTTGCATTATACCAGCATGCACCCTCGTTATATGAAGAGTAACATTCCCAAAGGACAGCTCATAAGAGCTAGTCGAATGACAAGTGAAATGGGTGATTTTTTTTTAAAGAAATAGAATTTATTACTACCTTGTTTGTTGAAAGAGGGTACAGTAAGATCCTGTTGAAAGAGCAGACTGAATATGTTATACAGAAAAGGGACAGTCTCTTTCCAGCCATCCTTGAGCATGGGTTTTCCAACATTAATACAAAACAGAACCATGACAGGAACACATTTGATGTTGTTAATTTCTTTTGCTTGGACATGTCAGTAGACAGTGGTATTATCAGAAATATTATTTCTGATAACTGGAAAATTCTAGAGGGAAACAAAGACTTACAATCTATAGTGGGGACCCAACCAAGGTTTGTATATAAATATCAAAACAATTTTAAAAATATTTTAGAAAGAGAGATAAATAAATTTGTATATTGTTCTAACATCACACAGAAAAGGTGGGGCATGTACAAGTGTGGAAACTGTAACATATGTAGATACATATCTGAAAGTCCCTTTGTTAATTTAGAACATTTGCCTTATGCTTTGAAAGTTCCAGGGCATTTTAACTGTAAGAGTAAAGGAGTTGTACACATTGGTTGGTATGTGTGCACATTGTAGTGCATTCTACATTGGTATGACTACAAGAGCCCTATGCACCAGAATAAAAGAACATTATTATAATATTAGAAAACATGACAAGACAAATGCTTTTTATAAGCATACTATCGTCTGTCCTATGTATAAAAAAATTTAGTTTTCTGTGCTGGAGCAAGGAAGTCATGACTTTAGGGGTGGCAATTTCAAAACAAATCTTGAACAAAAGGAGGGTTTATGGCAAATTAGATTAAATTCAGATAAAAAAAACCTGGTATAAATGATGCTGTCAACATTAAATGTTTTTTGAAAGACCGTAGAGTCTATATAAGGAAATAACTTCCTGAGCTTTGAAATTTTACTGATTAATTGTATAATTGTTTAACTGGAAAGATGTGTTTATTGGAGCAGAGGTATTTCAAAACTGCTTTTAAATGTGATGTTGAGAATGTATATTTTATTCTGAAGTATGGTTACGAAAGCGTGGATTAAAAGTTTTTATTATGCTAACATCATGTGGATTTTACTCTGTTCTTCTGCACCTTACAGTCTATTTTGGTTTCATGCCTGATTTGCTAGTTCAAGCTGTGGAGGGTATTCTTTCCTCTATTGAGTAAATTCCCTCCTGTTCTTAGATGTCAGTTTCTTTTGTTTGTTATATAGCTTATTTATACTTACAATCCACCAGGTTGGTTTGTTTTTTCGAGAAGACCTGGTTTTGATCCTGTTGGATACAGCCAAGTTAATGAATTTGTTTAAGTGGCTGTATAGGCCATTTGTGTATTCCTCTGCATAGGAGTCATTGTTGGCTATGTTGGCAGGGGTTTTGAAGCATTTTATACCAGTCGCTTAGTAGGCAATTGTTTGCTTTGGAGAAATTTTTCAGTTTTTTTTTTTTACTCCTGCCGGGGTGTCAGGTTTGATCTTTACTTCAAACGAGGCAGATTTATGGTCTGACTTTACCAGGGAGGGCAACACACAGGGGGTAGTGCAGTGACCCCCCCCCCTATGTGGTGAGCACTAGGTGCAAAACATTAGACCCCCTTGTAGGAGTGCAGACCAACTGTTTGAGGGCACTTGAATTACCAAAGCCCAGGAACCTTGTAGCAATCATGTTTGTAGTCATGTAAGTCCCACAGTCTGTGTAAAGATAGTTGAAATCTCCTATGACCAAGGGGTTCGGCTTTATACTGAGCAACTTTAGCAAGTCCAGGTAGGTGGTGTGCTTTTCCTGGTTCATGGTAGGGGACCTGTAGCTAGCGATGATGTGGAGGGTTATTTTACCTATAGTTAATTGGACCTAGAGTAGCTCAAGAGAGTCGTACTGTTTCACCAGTCTTGTGGTGTATTTGAATTTAATGAAGATGGATTCAGCTCCACCTTTGGTTATTTCATGCTTGTTTTGTGGGTCTAAACATGTGAAAGACATTGTAGCCTTGTATGGACGGGGTACTGTCAACAGCCTTGAACCAAGTGTCAGTGACTGCACAAACATCAGCATTTTGCAAGGTGAGGAATGCTTCCAGGGAGTGCAGTTTACTGTTTAAGCTCCTAACATTAAGCAGCATGACCTTGAATTTGTTTTTAGTAGATTTCTTTACATCACAAACTTTGTTGTTTGGACATTACCTAAAAAAAGCACTATGGGGAGGCAAACATCTTTGCCAGTATCTGAAAGCCATGAGGAGACAGGTGAAGGCCCTCTCTGGCAAATCAGTGTGGACTGTCGACTATGTCTTCCCAGGCAGACAGATACTGGATCCCCCTCGAGTAACACCAGAAGCTAAGCCAATTATTGAAATCAATAATTTTTTGTCTGTATTTTGGCATCATCTTAGGTGAAGATAGAATGCTGCTTAGGGCTAGGGACATACCTGCCTGGGACACAATCTGAGAGTTCGGTCATGTCTCTCTTCATATAGTCCAGAGAGGTACGTCTCAAGTGATTCACACCAACATGTACTATGACAGAGTCGTAGTAGCACTTGTTGCTGAGTGACTTGAGTGTGTGCCTGATTTGATGGATCCTGGCACCTGACAGGCAGCTGACAGTGACCTTCACCTTGTTCATCTTTGTGAGGTGGACATCTGTGTGTCTCAGTATTGAGTTGCCTATGACCAGAACATTAGGTTTTAAGGTGTTTTGCCTTGGGGGCTCAGTTGCTGAGACACTGATGTGTGTTTTCTGTGTAGTGGTGGATTCTGTTCGTGTATGTGTATGTTGTTTGCAACTGTGAGGTCTCTGGTCTTTTGGTAAGCTCTTAGTGAGTACCTCCACGTATGTGGGTTTGTGTGTCTTGACCTTATCTTGTGTGAGAGGGGAGTTATGTGTTCTGACAACCTATTGTATGTCTTGTATATTGTTATGTGAGAGGAATGATTCTAATTTCATGGTATAGTTACATCTCTCACATGCTGTGTTTGTTTACTTTAGGAACAAGTGGTTGTCAGTATACATGAGGCAATTACTACATTGCCTCATGATGCCCATGACTTGGTTAGAGAAATGGTGGGAAACTGTCCATCCATTATGGCAGGTATGTATTGTAGTAACTAGTGGGGATGTGCTAGATGGACTAGGGCTTGCTTGTGAGACTAACAAAGGTGGCTATTCTGTGAAGGGCTAAGGGTGGAAGACTGCGTCAGCACCTCAGAATGTGCAACTGAGTTACTCGCTAGGTAGGAATGCACGACTGCATTGCGCACAGAAAGGCAGTGGTGCTAAGGAGGGTTCTCTAGCAGATAGCAAGGGAAAATTGTGTTTCTGTTTCTAAGTGTTTGCGTCTATACAGCTAAGCACAAACACTGGGCTTAAACACAAGAGACGTTAAACATTTTTTAGCACAAGTTAACCAGTAGGAAAGCTCAAAACTGAGGCTTTTTCCAGCAATCCCCAACTCATTTGTGTACTGGGCTACACACTTCTGCCATAAGGGTGCCGGAGGGTCTTCTTAATGTAGGATGGCTGGTTTTAGTGCTCAATTAATACCAAACAGCCTAGATTAATAGGGTTGCTACCCCTCCATTTTTTTTCCGGACTATCCAGAAATCAAACTGATTCTCTGGTAGTCCAGAAAACACTGTACAAACTCAAAACCTTCAAAAAGGAAACAGACTATCGTAGTTTGTAAATCGGCTGATTTGCTATGCTTTTTTACAGAAAATCATAGTAAATCAGCCGAAAGCAGGTAGCAGGAATGGAAAAAAGAGGGCGTTCTGTGCTGGGTGATGTCATCGTGACATCACAAAATGGGTGTAATGTGGGCGGGACAGGTGGGGTTACTAGTGACTCAGGGTGTGTGGCTTTACTCCGGTCTTAGCCACGACGAAAGGTGGCAACCCTAAGCAAATCTGATTCTAGCCTATGCTATGAAATACAGAAGTACTAGAAATTCACAGTGCAGAAAAATGACAGTTACAACAGTAAAAACAGCAAATGTGAAGCAGCAGTTAAGCAAAGTACAGTTCAAGAAAGTGCATTGTGAGCTTAAAATATACTTATTTTTGTTGAACACAGTGGATGCTTTGGATTTAGTTAAGATTCACTCCATATTTGTTGCTAAAATACAATCAAAGTTAAACAATTTTGACATAATCTAACCAATAGGAAAGCCGAAAATGGAACCTTTTTCCCAGCAATCCCAAACTCAGATGGGTCCTAGGTGACGCACTTCCGCCACAAGGATACAGGAGGGCCTTCTTAATGTAGGATGGCTGGTTTTAGTGCTCAAGTAATACCAAACAGCCTAGAATTCGGCAAAGCTAGCCTTTGCTGTGAAATACAGAAGTACTAGCAATTCAAGTGCATAAAAAACATAAAAAACAGGCACGGCGCTAAAACAGCAAACATGAAGCAGCGGTTAACCAAAATACAGTTTGAAAAATGCAGTGTAAACTTAAAATATACTCATTTTTTGTTGAAAACCGTGAATGCCTTGGATTTAGTTCAGATTCACTCCAGATATCTGGCTAAAATACAGGTGAAGTTAAACAGCCACTCTCTCATACCCATGTGTATAATACACACATCTGTTAAACAGGATTAGTCACCATTAACTGTAATGGCAAGGATCACCAGCTTTCAGCCTGCCTCTTTGCCCTCAGAATAATGACTTCCTACTGGGTACATCTCTGCTTTTTTTTTTTTTTTATTGTAATCTAGATAATCAGGTTGCTTGTTTTGCTCTCACCCCATCCCCAAGTGCTGTTATGCTTAATTTAAAAAAAAGATGGAATTTTACTGTGAGCCATGCCTACTGCTAGCATGTCTCATGGTTTTATGTGATATTCCATCATTGATCTGTCTGAAATTATGAGAGAGACAGACAGCAGGTAATTACCGATGTTGGTTGCATCAAAGTAACAAGTATCATTATATTCCTGTTATACTAACAAGACCGTGATTTGCTAGCTCTGACCTGTCTAACAGGGTGTTAAGTGAGAGAACAATCAAACAAGTAGCATGCCATTACACTTAATGGGTTACGTTTTGGTTGTGTTTTCCATGCAATCAGATGAGCAGTATGCCATCCACTTATGGGTTTATTTTGGGGATATGTTTTACTGTAAAGTTTAGAACAATTATATCATTATTACATTAAGTGTAATAAAAGACACTCTAACAGTAAGCCATTCAGAGGATAGAAACTGATTTATTAATTTTAAAATACAATTTTTTATGATTTTATCTTAAAAATGGAAAAAGTAATTACTACATGTGATGTTCTGGATCTGCTGATGGATACCGAGCTGACTTACTTGCCTTCTGTTGTTATGTGTTTCATTTTTCTTAGATGTATAGACCAAATTTCATGTATGAAAGCACTTCCTTGTGCATCCTCTCTCTTATAAATGTTAAGATTAGTTTAGCGAGTTTTTTTTCCCTGGTCTCTTTCTCATTTTTTTTATTTCTTTCAGATTTAGTGCATCACCTCCTACTCTGTATTGGTTTTTCTTTCTTTCGGCTTTTCCCAGTTAGGGGTCGTCACAGAGGAACTCCGGTCCACTAATGATTGGCAGTAGATTTTTATGGTGCCGAGGTGCCAGCTCGACGCCCAACCTTCAACAAAGGCACGCCCATTCATGCATGTCTTTCGAAGGCCACTCAATCGCGGGGAGGACATGCAGACTCCACACAGAAGGCGCTCCAGCCGAGAATTGAACAGGAGAACCTCTTGCTGTGATGCGACAACACTACCGCTGCACCACCGCGGCTTCCTACTCTGTATTGGTATTAAAAGCTATTTACATTTTGAAAACATTGCCCTTGATAATTTTTTTCAGATTCAAAACAGTCTAGACTGTCTTTCAGCTTTTCCCGGTTAGAGGTTGCCACAGCGGAACTCCGGTCCGCTAATGATTGGCAGTGAGTTTTTACGGTGTTAAGTTGCCAGCCTGGCCTCCAACCTTCAAGGAAGGCACACCCACACATGCACGCATGCACCTACCTGCATGTCTTTAAATTCACTCGACCGTGGGGAGGACATGCAGACTCCGCACAGAAGGTGCTCCAGCTGAGAATCGAACCAGAGAGCCTCTTGCTGTGAGGTGACAATGCTAACTGCTGCACCACCGTGGCCTAGATTCAAAACAATCTGCAAAACTATTATTCCAGCAAGGTTGGTTGCTTTTTGGAAATCTCTCTTGTCCTTTTTTCTATGTATGGCAAAACAGTTTAGCAATTAGAAACTCATTTGTTATAAGTGTTGGGTATGTTTTGTGAACAATTTTAGGACAGTGGCTGTCGTATCTTACATTCAGGAATGATTTCACAAATTTTAATGTAACATTACATTTTCCAGGTACACGAGATTAAGACTTTAAGTTGTAAGCAGTCATGCTTGCATCTAGTCTGTTTTGCTAGCCAGCTACTTGCTGATTTCATACCATGTCTGTAGTGCTCTGTGGAGTTTGAGTTTCTTTATAAGATATGCATATTTGCTTTCAGTCAGATAAGAATGTTTCATTTAATATGAAAGTCAAAGGCAGAAACTGATTACTAAGTTGCATACAGTTCTTACACAAGCTGGTGAAGCTGCTAAAAATGAAACCTTTTGAATGGCCGAAAAATCTTCTTTCAGCATGGTGTGAAACTGAGTCACCGCCTGTCAGGAAAAGAAGGCAAATAGTTTACTAACAGAACTTTAAAAGTGCTGCTGGAAAGGTAAGTAATTCTGGCAGGTAGCAGTACATGATCTGTAAGAAAACATGGCATTGTTCACAGTTAGCTAGTGTTTACAGCTCTACATTTGTTTATACTGGTGCTAGAATATGTCTATTAGGTGTAGTCTTTTTGTAAAGAAGCAAGTGTGCTTACGTCTACCTGTTAACAAACGTTAAACATATTAAAAAGAAAGAGAGGGAGATGAAAACCATAGCAAAAAATAAAAGATGGAAGTAAACGCACTTCATTGCCGCAATAAGTGCATTATAGCAGCCTGGCAGAAGTCCTAGATGTTATCTGCAATAGAAGAATGAAGCATCTTGCAATCTTTTCTGTGGGGATGGCCCAGGCTGGAATGGTGGTGTTTGTTTACAAAGTAAACTGAGTTTTTCAGAATGACTTTGAAAAATAGAGTTGTTAACTAGCTTGGTTATGCAATAAAACTGTAATGTGATCAGTTGCTTGGTCTTGATAGTATGCCTTCCCAGCAATGGAGTAAATGCCTTTGCAACTGGTGGAAGGCATAAATTCAGACAGTAGGTGGAAACAAAGCTGCCAGTAGTTAACAGTCTAAAAATAAATACTTCTTTCTGACTTTACAAGTATTAGACCTGTGAAAATGTATGTAGGTCTAGGGTTGCCACCTTTTCAAATGCCCAAAGTGGGACATTTTTGTAGAAACGTCAGGTTTTACAAGGCAAAACATACCCACGGCCAGTACAAAGGACAGAACTTAACATTTTTTTGCCAAATAAAAGCTTATTATTGTAGCATTTGAGTTGATTATTCTGTTTCATATAACATTTAGGTGTTTCAGATACAAAATAACTGTTTTATGCAACTATTAAAGAAAATATTGGAAACATTTTTGTCCTAAAATCTCAGGACATTTGCCATTTTTTCAATTTTTTTGCAGGACACAACTGCCAAAAGAGGGACTGTCCCTCGCAAAGTGGGACAGGTGGTAACCCTATGTGGGTCTAGTATAAAATGCAGTAAAACATTGGTAAAAAATGGGTGTATTAAAGTTGCTAACATCAAGTTTATAACTCTATCCTCCAAGATCCTAAAAATATTGACAAAAGATATTTAATGTTTTAGGGTTATCCTCAGAATGTCCTTTTTTTCATTCCCAAGTAACAGAATGGATTACTGGCAGGGTAATTTTACATACTAAAGTAAAATGTAGGTAATAAACATTTCTTTGTGCAGTTACACTTTAAGGGATGTACCTTTGTGTTCACCTTAGTTATATTACATTTATCAGTGGCACTTCAGGTAACTGATCTGTTTGTCTGCAGTTTTTGCAGACAGATCAGATGCACAAGATGTAATTTTGAAGACCTGTCACCATTTTCAGACCATAGCTTGTAGCTATGTCACTGTTTTCAGACCGTAGCTTGTGACCTTTCATGCTTTAGTGGCATCCCATTTTGTAACTTTCCTGCCATCTTGTGGTCAGATGTAAATTTACATTTTAGGTGACAATACTCCAGAAGCAGTCTTTTACCACCTGCATTTTTTAAGCTGTTTTCAAACTGTTTCTTTCAAACTAGTGATTGCCATGCAGAAACTCTATGTTTGGTTTCTGTAGCATGATTTTCTTATAAGAAGCATTGCCTTATACTGATACAGTCAACAGTAATAAAAGAATATATATTGATAGTGATATGATCTGAATACATTTGTTAGAAAGCATATTAAAAGTCATACATTTAAAACTGAACAGTAAGAGTTGTTCTTTCATTCCAGTAAGCCCTAAGTAATGCAGGTGTTTTACAATCACATATGCCTTCTTATGCATATATACACAAGTACATATTCACTCACACACACACACACACACACACACACACACACACACACACACACACACACAAGCATTCATTCATTTATATATATATATATATATATATATATATATATATATATATATATATATATTGTCTTCATCATCCTCCCCCTTCTTCTATTGTTATGTGAGGTCTGGGTGTTGTGTCATCTGTTATCACCTCTCTTGATTTAGGGAGACACGTTTTCTTTGCCCATCATGCATGAATACTCCAAGGGGCTGTTCCAGATCTTCAGTCATATAGGCTTTCCATTTCTTGACTAGATGTCTTCATCTCCTATTGCCTTCCTCTAGCTTTCTCCTATGTCTGCTTTACCAAATAGGGTTCTGATCACAAAACCAAACACAAACTAACCAAAAGATGAATGTCAGCTGAACAAGTTCATAAGTAAGAATTGTGATGCTAATAGAATGCTGAATCAACTTGAAAATACCAAATGTGTTGGTATTCCAAGTGAGAATGTGTGTGTGTGTGTGTGTGTGTGTGTGTGTGTGTGTGTGTGTGTGTGTGTGTGTGTGTCTGCACGCGTGTGCGACTGCATAATAGTATTATAAGGGTTAAGGTCATCAAAGTGAGTATAAGGGGGATATGTGTGTGTCTTGTTTGTAAGCATTAGGGATAGGGGTATGGTTAGCAGTATCGTCAGGGTTGGAGTTAAGGATAGGATTAGCACAAACAGGTAATGGTGGTGCAGGTGGGCTTTACCCGTTGCAGTACTCTTACGCATGTGTGCTAACCTAGCCCTTACCTTATGCCTAACTGCAACCCTTGCCATAATGATAGCCATAGCACTATGCTTAACTGCAACCCTTGCCATAATAATAGCCGTAGGACTATGCCTAACTGCAACCATTGCCATAATGATAGCCATAGCACTATGCTTAACTGCAACCCTTGCCATAATAATAGCCGTAGGACTATGCCTAACTGCAACCATTGCCATAATGATAGCCATAGCACTATGCTTAACTGCAACCCTTGCCATAATAATAGCCGTAGGACTATGCCTAACTGCAACCATTGCCATAATGATAGTCATAGCACTATCCCTAACACTATGCATGAGCCTTAGAGTTTGTACCAGTGTTACACTTGGCATTTCTTGCCATTGAGGTGTTAACATTCAGTTTTTTGGCACTGTTTGCTGTATATTTTCTGATATGTTGCATTCCTTGTAAGTTCTGCCGATTTGCTTTCACATACTGTACCGAATCAGCTTCTGCCTTCCTGCACGTTACTGTAATCTGCTCTTCTTATTTTTTTTTTCCCTGCAACTGGGTTTACTTTAGCTTCTCCTTTCATGTCCTGCTTTCTTCATCTGTTGCGCATAATAATTTCTCCGTCTCAGGCACGTCATTTCCATTTTTTCAAGCATCCTGAACTGCTGTGCCTTCACTGTCTAGGTTTCTGTGCCATGCATAAACACTGTTAGCACTGCTGTTTTGCATGCCTTACTTTTCAGCTTCTTTGGTGTTCTTCTGTTACACATCGCCATAAATACTTTGTGCCAGTTGGCTGCAACACTGCTAATTCTGGCATTGATATCCTCATTCAGAATTCCCCTGTTCAACCAAACCTCCCAGATACTTGAAGCTGTTAACCCGTTAACATCATTTTCTCTGTGGTCTCAGCTTCTTGTCAGTACTCAGTTTCATCCCATATGCCTTCAGTTTTGCCTTGTAGGCTGCTATCCTTTTATGAAGTTCATGTTCACAGTCTGCCTACTGCTGCTTTATCTGTCCCTTCCAGCCTGTTTTGTAATGTAGTCACAGGAGTGGGCTTAGAGCTGAGCACCATTCACAGTGGTAATACCTCTGTGAGTCCAAAGACTGTTCTTACTTGTGCCATTGAGTCCTTGGACAAAAGTCTGCACTAATTCTACCAGTGTTTCTGAGTTTTTGAACAGCTGCAGGACTGCCAGAATTGGCTTTTTTGGGATCTTATGCTTTCACCAAGTTCAAGAATGCTTAGTTGGACTCTTTCCTTTTCACCTTCTTCCCCCACTGTCTGTCTTACTACATACATTGGGTAGTTTGTACTGTATCCTGATCTGAATTCAAGCTGCTTGTCTCCCATCTCACCTCCTACTACTCTGGGTATTTATTTCGCAGTCACCCTGTCCAACACTTCCATGCAGTTTGAAATGAGTTCAGTACCTGTTAACTGCCTGCAGTTGTAAATATACTCTTTGTTCTTGGAAACTAACTCTAGATCGCTTATTCCCAAGTCATCTGTTATAAGCCTTTCTCTCCATATCACCATGAGTATGCTCAGCAGCCATTTTCCTCCAGTGCACTCAACGTCTTGGTTATATCTGCCATGACTTCATCTGAGCCTGTCACTTTCCTTGACTTCATTTTCTTTTGTACTTCTTTTAGGGTGGGTAATTCCTCTTTCATCTTTGGCTGTCATGTGAAAGGTACAGCTTCTGTGGGTTTTCTTCATTCTGAAGCTTCTTCAATTACTCCTTCCACATGCCCTTGATTTCTTCTGGAGTGGTGAGCAAAAGGTTTCTGGACTCACTAATGAATGTTGTCTGCCTTTCTTTTAATGTACAACCTGGTAGAGCTCCTTTATACCATCTGCTGAGTTACTTTCCAGAAGCTGGTAGAGTTTCTCTGACACCTTGTTCTTCATCATTATGACTACTTTTTTAGCCAATCAGTATTCCTTCTTAGCTTGCTCCATTTCTTCTGTCTCTCTCCTCTTCCTGCACGCCTTCATTCTTTTGGTAACATCCTAGACTTCTGCTTCCACTGCCAGCTTCCCTTATATACCGTATTTCTATACCTGGCTTGGCTGTATATCTGTTCTGTTGTATTCACACATGCTGATTTGAAATGCTGCTTCTTTTATAGCAGTGCCCATTTCTCCTTCTTCCTGAGGTGCTAAGGCCTTGAGCATTTCCTTGAACTCCTATGCTTTCATGCTAGTTAACTTCTAGACCTTAAGACTAGGCTGTGTTGACCTTAGAGCCATCTCTGGTCATTGCTTGCAGCTGATTATAGCCATCTGTGATTTATGCAGGGGGGCCAAACATTTCACTGGCAATGACTTGTAGTCTCTCATTTGACCCCAGTGGTCTTTCCTTGCAAAGAGAAAGTCTGCCAGTTTGCTTGAGCTGCAGGCTGACCACTGCAGTATGCAGTAGGCATGTAGCTGTGTGTGTATGTGTGCATGTATGTGAGTATGTTCATGAAATGTATATATTTATACGTGTGTGTGTGTGTGTGTGTGTGTGTGTGTGTGTGTGTGTGTGTGTGTGTGTGTGTGTGTGTGTGTGCAGAAATAGTGGCAGTTCTTGGTGCTTTATTCATACTTACAGAACAGGCTACATACTTATCTAATAAGAGAACAGAAAGAGTCCCATCCTGTAGTCTAGGGTTTGATTCTGACAGCCTCAGTTTGCCAAGCATGTGACTCTGAGTAAGTCACATAAGAGTACAGTGTTCCTGGGCTGAGTCTACAGAAGGTGCTTGTGGATGAATGTTCTACTCCTGTTGACAGATACAGATAAATGTAATAAAGATGGTGCTATTCTGTCTAGTATCCGTCCATCCGTCCGTCCATCCGTCCATCCATCCATCCATCCATCCATCCATCCATCCATCCATCCATCCATCCATCATCTAGCCTGTTGTTCCTGGTTAGGGTTGTGGTGATAGCAAACTGAACAGGAAGACTACACTTTGTTGTTCCCCAAGGACAGGAGTCCTCAATTTATCTTGCAAAATCCTCAGGCTTCACCAGGCAAGTGTGTCCTGGGTCTGCCCAATGGACTTTTTCCAATGGAACATGCATAATGTACCTCCCATAGTAGGCACCTGGGATGGCATCATCAGTAGGTATTTAAACTATCTCAGCTGATTCCTTGGACTGAAGAAGCAGTAGCTGTACTGTGAAGTCCTCAGAATTAGAGACTGAGACCAGAAACCTTGCAAAAGATCCTTCTTTCATTGTTATATAAATGACCGTCTTTTGATCACTATCCAAAGTTCATGTCCATGGTTCATAGGTTCATAGGTAGGTACTAGGCTATCTGCCCAAAGGCATTTATAAGCCTAGCCAGAATGTGTTGGCTTTCGCTATCCCCTTAGATTAGTTCCCTGTGCATCTGTCCAGCAGAGCCACTGAAGTGATCCCCGGGGTAAACTTTCGGTTTCCCATCCACTCATCAAGGTTTCTCTTGAAGAGTGTTAGTGAGGAGCTCTGCCTAATGTAGATTGGAATCTTGTTCCAAAGCATGGGAAGTCTCTGTGACAGGAATCTATCCCTCAGCACGTCCTATTTATTGTTGTGAGGTTTAGATCCCTAGAGCGTGTGGCTCGAGGGGATAAGCTTTTCTTTAGGTGGAGCATGTCGATCAGTTCTGGGTTGGACATGAAGATGACTTTGTGACTCACTTGTTAACTTCATCACTACAGTCCAGTGCAATACCCCCCTGTACAATTGGTCAGTCTGCTGATTCCCTTGGCTCTTGCTTGTGATCAAGAACCCAAGATAATTACACTTGACCACTTGTCAAACTTCTCCCAGTTATTAGCAAAGAGCAGTGTACAGTTTACTGGTAGGGAAGCATGACTTCTTATTTTCAGCGGTTGCTTTTCATCCCATCCTCTTCATACTCAGCAGAGAACTACGCTAGTACAAGGTGGAGTTCACATTCACTTAACACCAAGACACGAACATCATCTGCATTCAACACGGTTGGAATTCCCTTGCCTCCAGACTTGATTGTTCCTTGGTATCCTGTCCATGAAATTGTAAACTAGAGGGAGACAAGGCACACCTTTGAACGAGTCCTGCCCCCCCATGAATGTATTCTTCTTAACACCAAGTGTGCAGATAGAGCTGTTGCTTCAGAAATACATGGTCTGTATGGCTCTGAGTGCTTTTTCATTCACCACAATATGGAATTAAAAGGCATAGCCTGGATTGACATGCACATAGTAGATTTTCAAGTCTTGATCTTGCAACAGACCATTGCTGAAAATTGACCACAGAAAAACAATATAGTAGCCTTTGTTGACGTGAGAGGGAGGAAAGGCTGTCCACACTCACTGTGTAGGAGACTTCACTCTTTGCACCCCCTTCCTTTAATATAACATTCTCTGAGACCGCACAGCCTCACAGGAATTTATGGAAATTTGAGGAAATGATCCATCACTGGAGCAAGACTCATATTGTGTGTATAGTGTAAACTAGAATTTATCCATATTTCAAAGTAATGTGTTATGAAGCAACTTGTTTTTAACATTATCTGAGTATCATTACACCACATCTACTGGAAATATTTTAAGTAAGTCTTAGTAACGGTAAACTTAAAACAGATGTCCTGCTAGACTTAACCAGGGCATTTGAAACAGTTGACCACAATCTGTGACTATCCAAGCTACTTAAATTTAACTTTGAAGCTAACACAGATTAGTTTAAGAACTACGTAAAAGACAGTATGTGTCAAATTTGTGTCACTTCAGGCATTTTGCACTATGGCATCCCAAATAATTTTGTTCCACAGAATTCATTACTAGGCCAACTCCTATTTTCATTATTTATTACTGGTTTCATTCTAGAACTCCCATACCTTGACTTTATCTTGTAATCAGACAATGTATTACTTCAAAATGCAGGTACATTATTACCCCAGCATAAAAAAAATGATCAGCCCTGACAAATCCACTGTGATGCTCTTTATTAGTCCAGATAAATAAACAAGTATACCCACTTTAACAGTAAAAGATCACCTTGACAATATTATTCCTTTAGTACAACAAAATATTCGACTTGCCCCTATCTTTTATGACACATACTGAAAATTTAGTACATAAAACACTAGCCCAAATAAAATTACGCTATAAATTAACAAACTTATTGTTACTAGAAGCAGGATATGCCCTTGCCAGAAATTTGATACTCTCAAAACTGGAGTATGGTTTTAATCTCCCAACGTTATACATTTATATATTCTACTGCAAACTGCAGAGAACAAAATAATTTGCTTTGTTTACCTAGCTGAACACATCACTGTATACTCCCAAAGTTATTTCAGTGGCTGTCAGTAAAGTGCAAAACCACCTTTATACTTAACACACTGTGTGCTTTTCAGAATTCTAAATTTGAGATACTATCCTCATCTACTTTACAAACTAGCAATCAGAAGCATGTCACATAATTTAAGAAGTAACTTTGACAAAATCCTAGTGGTAATCCCATCATATAATTGGACTATTGGTGAAAGAGCTTTCACCAGAATTTCACCTGCTACATGAACTCAAATTCTGGTAGAAATGTGGGCCCCAAAATAATGAAATCCTTCAAACCTAAAGTAAGATTAAAGCACTTTTTGGATGGAAATGTTTGCAACTGTTTTGTGCAGGGCCAGTGCTAAAATTTTAGGGGCTCCCAAGCAAGTTCCAAGTTGGAGGCCTCTACCCTGTGTCACCATATTGCTGTCACTCCCCCTTCCGTTTTAAGTTGTCACCCGCATCCCTCTAATGATCATTGTATACCACATGGTATTAAAAGTGTTAGTGCACGCAGACCATTACAGACAGACTTGGAGTTGTAGTCACATTATTTATTTAGCTTTGTTTATTTAGCTACATGTAGAAACTGTCCAGCTTTTTATGTTGGGAAAACCGAGAGGGCCTTGAAGGACAGAATGTACGAACATTCACATGATATTAAAATCAAAAAAGAAACTAGTGCACTTTACAAGCATTCCGTGATATGTGCGGATTTTAAAGGTTTTAAATTTGGCATCATTGACATGGTTAGAATGGATTTTAGGGGGGGATGGATGTTAAAAATTTATTATTAAATAAAGAACTCAAATGGCAGTTAAGACTGAGATCTAACTTTCCCCCAGGTTTAAATGAATATATTACTATCAAACCTGTATTAATTACAAGAGCAGGGGATGTTTAGGTATCTAGTGTGACATTTTGTTAAATATTTACGGGTTCTTGGCTAGTGTCACTGATGGCTTGGGTTTGTTATTTTTCATTATTTTTAATTTTTAAATAATTTTTTTAAATTTTTTAAATTTTTTAATTTTTTTTATTCTTTTATTTTGTTTTTTTTTTTTATTTTTTATTTTTTTCATTTTTATTCTTATTTTTTACTTCAACATGAACATGTTTAGCATGGTTGTTTATTAAATCAATGGTTAGTTAGATTTAACAACACAGTTTATATGATTGTGTATAAAATATATAACATACAACAAAAAAGAGGTTAATGCTTGTTATGGAAGGATTTTTAGTGACAGTATGTCTTTAAAACTTTGATTGTTCTTAATTGCACAATATATATAAGGACTAAGTATTGTGGATTGTGTTCATCTGATGAAGTCTTGGTCACCAAGATGAAAGTGCTCATATTTTATGTTACAATAAATTACATTTTCGGCTACCACTTTGGGTGTTGGACTTCCATTCTATTTGGTTGTTGTAGTCACATTAGTTGTGAAAAAAAAAATCAGTGAAATAGACGTAAGGAATAGTATACATTTTACTCATATTTTTGAGTAGTGAAATTAAGTTTCCCTCTTGAAGCAGAGCTTTGACATTAAACCCAAACTGCCAACATACCAGGCACTTATAGCCATATTTGCTGTGTATACATCAGATAAATGATTTCCTACACACAGGAAATAGTAAAAAGTATTTAGTATCCTTGTGCTCACATAATCAGTCACTATAATCTCAGCCCCCTGCACACACAAACATACACAAACTCAATCCTAACAAAAACAGCTACACCCACAAAAAATTCAAGCCATTCTACAGGATTCTCCCCCTTTCCACATGCATATACGTACACACACACACACACACACACACACACACACACACACACACACACACACACACACTAAAAAAGACCCATGTTTGGGGACAGATGTTAAATATTACTTTTATAAACTTTAAAATCTGCTAAAATAATATGTATTACATTAACATGCATTTTTGAATGATATGAAGTGTGAAATTCCATCTTGTACAGCCTCTCAAGGAAATTAGAAAGGCCTGTGGGCTGTTGGGCTATTCTTGGACAGCAAGCAGGAACAGTTTATCTAGATAGGAGGATTAGCAGTTTTCATATTTTTTTTGCTTCAAAAGATAATTTATTTTGTGAGGTGGGTACAGCTTGCACTTGGATCTTCTACCTTATAACTTGGGTTACTGCTATAAAATTATACCTGTCAGCGGTCTAGAATGTCACAGAATGTCCAGATTTTTGCCTCATATCTTTGGTCTATTCCACATAAGTCTAGTTTGTTGCATATCACTAAGGATTAAAGTGACAAAATAATGACACATTTAAATGTTAGATTCCATATACTAGATAATATAAAACCTGTTATTCTAATACGTTTCTAAGGTTATGGCAGCAATGTTTAAAATCTGTCTCTGGTTGTTGGCCTTTGATCCCCCCATTATATTTGGCTTTGTCCAGAATTCTTATAGGCTGAAAGGTCTGCATAGTCATTTAGGATTGCCTTTAAGATTTATATCTTTCAGAAAAGGCATGCTAAATAAATAGTGCAATACATGGCAATACAGCAACGTTTGTAAGAATGATGCTTAAATTCTGTTCCTATATTTTGACATATTCACAGTCTAGAAGGGCATTAATGCCCCTGCTTGAAATATTTGTATGTATGTATGAATCTGTCCTCTTGTAGTTGTGTGTGTGTGTGTGTGTGTGTGTGTGTGTGTGTGTGTGTGTGTGTGTGAAGAAAGTAGGAAACGTACAATATCCAGATTTCTACCTCTTAATTTCTTTTCCTGACTTTTTGGTCTGGTTGACTGTGGTTTTCTGATTTTTTTCATCCAAGGCTGCTATCTAGTCCCAAATTATAATTGAGCCTGTACTTTTTCCCTTCGTTCCATTGCTGCTAATGAAAAAAGTCACATCCCAATTCCTACTATAAAAGAAACTGAAAACAAACCTCACAACACGGGTCTCACATGTGGAAGTGCAGTGAGCTTGCTGGAACATTTCAGGTCCTTGCTTCACTAAAATGGACTTGATATATTGCAGCTTTTCACTGACGTAACCTCCTCATTGGAGGAAATATTAATAGGAAAACAAAATGCACTGCAATGACCTCGCTCACAGTAATACCAGGTCTGATTATTAGAGTCGTGCACAGGAAAAAAAACACCTGCATCATGGCTGTATCTTAATGGGGGCCCTCCCCGTTAGCAACAGATTTGGGGGCCCCCGCGAATGCAGGTTTCGCAGATGCTTAATGCCGGCTATGATTTTGTGGATAATGAATTACAACTAACATTAAAAGTTACACTTAGTGATGTTGCATTATATTATACTTTTATTTTTAAGATGATTGTTATTACTTGATGCTCATGTAAGTTTTAGGCTTTGAATACAAACACATGTTCCCTTAATCTATAATGTATCATTAAATATAGGCCAAATATTGTACAATCTATCATCTTGGAAATTGAAGTGTAGATGTTTTCCATTAGATTTGGTTTTGCATACTATTTTTATGACGGCTCTCCAAAGCATGTCTATCTGACACAGATGTACAGTAATATGTATACACAAAGTACACATATTGATTTCTGCAAACAGTTTGTTTGTTTGTGTCTTTCGGCTTTTCCCGGTTAAGGGTCGCCACAGCGGAACTCTGGTCCGCTAATGATTGGTAGTTGATTTTTACGTGCCGAGTTACCAGCCCTGACGCACAACCTTCAACGAAGGTACGCCCATTCATGCATGTCTCCATGCAGAAGACGCTCTAGCTGAGAATCGAACCGGACAGCGTCTTACTTTGAGGCAACAACGCTACCGCAGCACCACCACCGCAGACTCGATTTCCTGCAAACAGTTACATATGAAAAAACATATTCTGTGTTTTTTGGTTGTTCAATTTAGCTCTTCAGTACTAATTACTTTGTAAGCTGTAACAAAATATGCATGTAAAGACATGTCTTGTGTTTCTGTCTGAGCAATAGTTTTGCATATCTTTGTACTACGTATCCATGAGTCATTGCTGAAATAGGTTGAATGGCCAGTCCAGTCATCTGGTTAATAAATAAATAAATGGCCAGGAAGATAAACTAAATCTTGAGTTAGAAATGTTTCTGTTATATGCAGATTCTGTCGCTCTACCTGATCAGCTAAATCAAAGTCAACTCTGATGTTCACGTTGTGTATAGTATTTATTTATTTTCTTATTTATTTATTTAATTGTATATGATATTAATTGTAATTTATTATATGAGTA
Source organism: Protopterus annectens (assembly GCF_019279795.1). NCBI lineage: Eukaryota > Metazoa > Chordata > Ceratodontiformes > Protopteridae > Protopterus > Protopterus annectens. The sequence continues at coordinate 321,977,843 of NC_056731.1, forward strand.
TATATTGAATTTTGTCATTCACTCTGTATATAATGTCATTTGTCTTTTGTATTTACCCTGGGCTAAGACTCATCTGGGTCCAGTGGACTCAGTAAATTTAGAATAAAAATAAAATAAATGCATATGAATTCTGCCTGTTTACAACCTTGGGTAACTGAGAAGCTATGCCAGCAGCTACTTGTAACATCTGCCACAACACTGGGCATCAGATAATGTGGTGACCAGCAAAAGATGGGGACAAAAAGGGAAAAGTTGCCATCAAGCAAAAACCTGTATCTTCAATTGCCTTCCTAGACCTCATTTACTATCTGTCCACTTCAGAGCCTTTTCTTGAACTGCTTTAACTGTAACTGCTGTGTCAGCCTTACACATAGTAGCCCAGAACTATGTACTGTTCTGTAGCCTTTTAAAACTTCTGCAAGTAAAACATTCTCTTTGTGTGGGACTAAGCAGTAGAAAATGTTGATCATCTATTCATATGTCTCCATAATCATCATCTTTCTTAAACATAAAGCCATTTTTTTCCAGACATAAGCTGATCTTATGTTGTGAGACTTTGTGCAGTGGATTGGACATCGGAGTGCTTTTCTTTTCATCCGGGTCCACTCTTCGTAAAAATCATTCTTCTACTTTCCGGAAGTGCCCACATGGAGTTCTTTTAATGGAGCTAAGGGGTGCATGCTTTTCTTAGTTTTGTAGTTCTTTCTATCCATGTGTACCATTTGGATCTCGTAATGTGCAGAACGTAAAATTCTAATGCTCCTTGCAAAAATAAATATTAAAAAAAAAAATTCCAAGTGTACCTCATGACTCATAGTCTAGTGTGCCTGCCAAAATCTCCAGTCCCTTTCTCATAAATCACCATCCTACTGCTGGTAGGTCTGTGCTGGAAACAATATTGTAGAGTTTGTTGTATGCTTTTGAATCCCAGGCATAATCTCAAATGTTTATATGTTTGCAAAAACAGAAATGTAATTCTCAGTGGGAAGACACTCCAGCTGTAACCAATAGGAATTCTCTCACAGCAGGGCAAATTTATCAGAAAATTAGAAGAGTTGGATTTAAATAGTGATGTTTTTCCTCACTGTGAGTGGAATAGATGTAAACCTGAAAAAAGTAAAATGTGATCATTTTCTGCCTATCTCTGCAGAAGAAATCTTAATATTTTGCTTCCACATTTATTTATTGAAGATAAAGAAAAAATGTCAACAGTTATAGAGAAGTACAGCGATTATTATAAGCCTAGAAAGTAACATGTTATTTGTTCTTTGCAAAGATACAAGGATCTGCAGAGGTTATAGATGCTTATGTTACTGAGATAAAAAAAAACTGGACCAAGAACTGCTAAGCTTAGATGATTTATTAAGAAGAGATACAATAGATTGTGGTATAATAAGTGATCAGACAAGGGGCAGGATGGTAATAGAAACAGACGTGACCTTACCAAAAGCTGTATATGCATATAGTGTAGTCTAATAATTGTGTTTTTTGTAAATTAACTGAGTAAATGAAAATATATCAGATAAAAAAGCAAAATGAGAAATAAAGTAAGAATGTGTTGAAACAGTAATGGTAGTGAGAGGAGAGCCAAGAGTACATAGGACACATGATTTAGCTGAAATTAAAACCTCATACACTGGTGCTCCTTGCACATGAAAGGAAGTGTTGTTCTGTTTTGATCAGTTCTGTAGAATATTTGCTAGAAAGAATAAAGAATAATTTTGCAAATATGTACAAAATGAAAGTTAAGTCTATTAAAAAGTATCTTACTTAGCAGAACCAAGACACTGGCTGCTTGTTGGTACTATTGTAGTGTAATAAAGAGCCATGAGGTACACAGGAAGCGAGAAGTAGCAAAATTTAAGCCTGGTGTGCTACATGGTAGCTATAAGCATGAGAAGAAGCACTGCCGTGCTTTTAATTGGTTTTGTAGAATTTGTGCTAGCTGGTTGTTGACATTATTTTAATGAAACAATTGATATAGTGAGTTGGTTAGTTCAGATAAAGTCTTGGGGAGGATCCCATAAAGGACAAAAGTGCTTAACTTGAGTCTATTTTGGAATAAATTTGTGTTAAGGCAACATTTTGGCTGGATTTGTCTTCTGAGTTATTAGTGTGGACTGTTTTCTGTAGCACTGGATTTTTTTGCTGTTTATCTTATTAGAATCAGGAATTGCAAGAATTTGTGTAAGACAAATGCATTAAAGTTTAAGGAAGAAGAAACACCTGAAGTATCACACACATTACTGTCTCAGAAAAATAGAGAATGTCAGAACTGTGTTATCCAACAGTTATCCAACAGTTGCAGAATAAGGAGCTCCTCTACTTATGTCTTCAGGTAAAGATATAGAACAACAAGCTGTGAGCCAGTTGGATGATCAGAGGGGGCCTGAGAATAGTCATCTGAAGTATTCTAGAATACAAGAGCAGTTTAAGAACCCAGAAAAGATATATATGGACATTTGAAAGTTGATAGTGATAGTAAAGCATCAGAAGGTACATTTATTAAAAATGTCTTTTGATTGTGTGCAGCAATATCTTATTTGTTATGAAATACTTACGTCATACATAGTGTAGTGTTCATGCTGGTACATAGGAAAAAATATATCTGAAGTAGTTAACTTCATTTGATCATCAACCTGTGGGTTTTGAATCCGATATGGATCCGAGCCGGCAGCTTCCCAAGCTAAGATCTGAGCGCCAAGCTCCTCCCCCTTATCCATACTACACCGCAACCTCCTTCCAACCCTCAGATCTCATTTGCCTCGGCTTTGCCAAGATGTGATCTCTGAGCTCCAGGCAGGTAGAGTAGGATTTTTCCGGCTTTAACTGTGCAAAGTCAGCTTAGTGTGTGTGGATAGGGTTTACCTTCTCTTTCTTCCTCCCCTCGAGTTTCCGTTCCAAAAAAAAAAATTAGTAGTAAAACTTTGTATTTTTTAGTTAGCGTAGGCCTCCCTTTCCTGCCTTTGCTGTGTGTGTTTGTGTTTAGGTAGGGCTTTAGTTATCCTTTTTGTTGTTGTTGTGGGGGTTGAGATGGATTCTCAAAAGCCGACTTTCTCCAAATGCACAGAGTGTGACCATAAGTTGTCCCTGGCTGATGGCCACACTCTGTGCGTCTTGTGTTTGGGGGTCCCCCACATTTCTTCAGGCTGCAAAATTTGTGCAGCCTTTAACCCACGGGCTCTGCGGGATCTCAGGGACAAGTTAATTTTGGGTGGGCTTCTCCCGGCAGAATCTGCTTCTTCTTTTTCCTCTACGGCCACGGCTGTGGCCATATCAGCTTCTGGTCCTACTTCCCTGTCCAGGACCCGCACTCTGTTTCTAAACAGGGTGACAAAGAGGCCAGGAAGGAGAAGCATAGGGAGAGAGACAGAGAAAAAGAGAGAGAGAGAGATAAAGATAGGGGTCGTAAGAGACCAGTGGACCCGTCGGATCCTTCAGGTCCTCCTGTTAAGGTGGTCACTACCCAGACAAGACTCCTAAGCCATCTTCCCCTTGGCTCCGTTCCCCTATATTTTCTCTGGAGCCGGAAGAGGAGGTTCTGCCTGCTTTAAGGTCGTCCTCGGATCGGCCCTCTCGGCCGGTGTTGGTTGCATCCTCCAGATCCACAAGGATCCTCTCGGAGGCTGACATGGACCAGATGTTGAGAAGGTTTTTACAGACTCAGTTGCAGATGGGAGTGTTGCTGGCTCCCCCTCGCACCGGAGTGGGAAGTTCGACTCCAATGTTTGCCCTGATAGCTCCTTCTCCGATCCATCCCCGGGTTTCAAAGTCCCTGGATCTGAGGAGCCACAGAGTCAGGGGGTCAGCGCCGATGGTTCCTCCAACCTCGATGCCAGTCATGCCCTCAAGTTTGTCAGATCCTATGTCGGATCCGAGCTCTCGGAGCCGTGATTTGGGCATCAGATCCAGGGGGATGAGTGTGTAATCGGCTCCTTTATGGCTGGGACATACCATTCCTCTGGGTCCGTCTGTTCCAGATTCGGCTCTGATCCCTTCATCGGATCTGAGGGGCACTGTTACTCATCCTGCTAGTTTCAGAGAAGCTGGTTCCCCTTCGGCCTTCGTTGTGAAGAGGGTTCTTTCAGGAGGATCGAGCCCCCTCACTCTTTCCTCCGAGTCCATCCCTACTCCCTCACTGCTGAAGTGTGTTTTCTGTCATTCAGTCCTCCCAGGGACAGCCTGTGTCTGATACTCCCCAGACGGTTCCCCTCGAGGAATATGAAGCTGTTTGTGAGCCCTTCCTGGAGAGCTCCCCCCCCGAGGAGGTCCCACGCAAATGCAAGTGGAGGCACATGGACTCCCCAAGTCCGTCACAAAAGATACCGACTTGGAGGAGCCCCGGAGTCAGGGAGTCGGCATCGATGGTTCCTCCAACCTCGACGCGGGTCATGCCTTCGTGTTTGTCGGATCCTATGTCGGATGGCTCTCCCAGATCACCTCCTGAAGATGTCTCATTTGGAGACATAATAGAAATCCTCCATCAGAGGGGAGGTTGGTCCACCCAAAAGCCTTCCTCAGACGAGTCGGTATTCCTGGAGGCGTACGACGCAGGCCCATCTATCTCTTGGGTGTCCTCCCCAGCTGATCCTCTGGTGGACCTCATTACCACCAGAGCTTGGAAGGAGCCGGACACTGTAGAACCTATACCTAAATGGCCAGACAAGATTTTGAGCCCTCCTACAGACAAGCCTGCATGGAGTAAGGGTTCCCCAGTTGATGCCAGGTGGTGGTGGCGGCCACCAAAAAGGAACTGGTGCAGGAAAGTTCCTCAGTCCATCTTCCAGACAAGGAGTCTAGGGCAATACATCAGCTCGGAAAGCGGATGTATGCTTCAGTTACCTTTGTTATAAGGGAGCTTGAACTACATGGCCCATGTGATCAGACTTCAGCGCAACCTCGTGATAGAGTACGCTGAGTCTCCCCCGGAGTCCATTTCGGCCAAGGATAAATGCTCATTCTTGGCACATATGGCTGCTCTTAATTCTGTGACTAACACATCCATGTGTCTACTCTCTCATGCCACCGAGGGAGCTGCTAGGGTGGCCAGGTCCGGCATTGCCATGAGGCGTCACGCCTGGCTCCGGTATTGCGATTTTTTTGGAACCTTTCAAGGCATCCTTCGCGAATGCCCCTTTTAACGATTCAACCGTGTTCGGGAAGACCGAAAAATCAAATACATCAAGTTGCGACGAATCAGGTGAGGATTCCTCAACCACTTTTGAGTCAACTACACAACACTCCGCTGACTCACCAGTATCCAAAAGGAGAAATTCTTTGATCCCTTTAGCCAAAGGTGCAAACAGGGTGGGATTAAACACAGGGGTGGAAAACGTGGTAGATCTATTGAAACTGATTGTTCAGAAATGAATAATGTGCTAAACATTTCATCTACCACATTGTCCACAACACAAATACAAATTCTTAATAAAGGACTTAATTTCATTCCTGGTTTCTGTATCTCTGAAGATTCATTTGTTAATGATATTTCTGAGTTTTGTCGATTACTTAACTTGAAATTATTTTTTCAGGCAGAAGATAATTCAGGCAATGATGCAAGATTTAAATATCATAAATCGACTTTTATTCCACCAATGCATCCAAATGTATCCATGTTCTATAATTCCACTCTCAAAGAGTTACACTTCAATTTTAAGGATGTGCATGTAAAACAGAACAATGTATCCAGGAAGGAGATGGAAACTATTATTGAAATGTCTAATAACAAGAATTTAGTAATATTGTCAGCAGGCAAAGGGGGTGCCATTGTAGTACAGGATTGGTCATCATATAATTCTGAAGCTATGCGACAGTTATCAGACAAGAGATACTATGCACATATGGTGATCGATCCTACACCAGGATTTAAAAAGAAAATAGATGAATTCTTACAACTAGCTAGAGAGGAAGGTATTATAACACAAGATACTCAGTAGCATCTCACAGTGTCTGATCCCGCTAATCAATACATTTACTTCCTCCCTAAGATTCACAAGGATACTATACATCCACCAGGTCGACCGATTGTTTCGGGTAGAGGTTCCATCACTGAACCATTATCTCAGTTCCTCACATTACACCTTAAGCCTTTGCTACAATATGTAAGAGCAAGAATACAGGATACCACTGAATTCCTCCGCATTATAGCAGATATGCAGCTTGAAGAAGGGTGGTGTTTGTGTACTTTGGATGTTTCTGCATTATATACCAACATCCCCCATTGGGCAGGCCTAGATGCATTGGAGTATTGGTTGACAAAGTCAGAACTATATCCCCCAGGCTTCAATACATTGTTACTTTGCTTGTTGGAGCATGTATTGACTAAGAATGTGATATTGTATGGGAATGAATGTTATCTACAGACCAAAGGCATTGCCATGGGGGCTTCTTTTGCCCGTATATATGCGGATCCTTTTATGGCCTATGTTGAAGACCAAATTATCTATGATAGGGCACACAACATCTACATGGATGAGATTGATATATGGAGGAGGTATTTGGATGATTGCTGGATGGTATGGAGATCTGACATTGTCTATCTCAAGGAGTCTGTCACCTATTTGAATGGAAGCAAATGGGGTATTGAATTCATGATAACTTATGACAAAAATCAGATTACCTTTTTGGATGTCTTAGTCACAAAGAATGCAGATTATACACTAACAACAGAAATTTATCGGAAATACCCACAATACAACTCCTTGCTCCATGCCCCCAGCTTTCATCCACCTCATATTTGCAGAAACATTCCAAAGTCACAATTTCTCCGCCTTAGTAGGATTTGCTCAGAGGAAAGGACATTTTCCACCTATGAGTTAGATTTATCTATAAGGTTTCAGAACCGTGGGTACCAAAAAGGTGACATTGCTCAGGGTAGATGATTTGCTACCAATACAAATCAGGAGAATCTGCTGCAATATGGGGAGAACAAACAGAAATCTAATTCTCAGATTAGATTGGTCACTACATATGGGAGAAATACTGATGCTCTCATCAACTGTGTACAGAGACATTGGAATATATTGTTAGCAGATAACAAACTCAGGGCCATACTGGATGACAGATGTCACTTTTCTTACAGACGGGGTCGGAACATGGGATCCTTTTTTAATCATTACAAACACATCAACAGGGATGAGAATTCATCTAAACAAATAACCTTAGAAGGTGGCCCTCTAGTGGGATGCTTCCCATGTGGACATTGTACACACTGTAATAATATGTTCAAAACCAAGGAATTCACAAGCAGAAATACTGGTGAAGTTTTTCCGATTAAATTTTTCTCAAATTGTCAATCAGATTGGATGATTTATTTGGTATCATGCAGTTGTTCAGCCTTTTATGTAGGACAAACCTCCCGTTGTGTAAAATTTAGGATTTCAGAACACCTTAGCGACATTAGGACTGTTAAACCAACCAATGCACTAAATAAACATACAATAAAACATCCCCGGGCCAAGTTTAGATTTACTGTGATTGATATTATTCAACGGAATACACGTAACAAATCAGGTTGACATGGAATATTAAACAAAATGGAAAAGAAATGGATTATAAAATTGGGTGCACTCTTTTCCCTTGGTCTGAATGAATATATGTGAAATATATGTGATGCAATTTTGTTCATGGACTCTGGGTGGCGCCATACCACTTGCTATATATAAGGTTGTGACATTTTGTAACAAATGCAGACACTGAGGAAGGCCTGAAGGCCGAAACCGGTTTGTTTTTCTCCATCCTCCATCAATAAATGGATACTGTCCACTGTTTGCTGGCTCTACCATGTTTTTGTAATGCTAGATTTACCCACGGTTGGCGTGGTTTGGTCATGAGGGCGAAGCCCGAGTGACCAAACAAAGCCAACCATGGGTAAATCCAGCATTACCCACAACCAGCTGTGGGTTATTGCTATTATACAGTGGTGTTAGTTTTGTTTTGTTTTATCCCTGTGTTGTTGTTGTTTAGATTTTTGTTTGCTTTACTTTGTATTCTTCCACTTTTTGGGAGATAAAATAGTCCACAGCTAGATGTAAAATAGCATTATATATCAAGACATTATGCGTGGTTATTAAAAAAGGTTTTAAGGCAAAGTAAAAAAACAAGATGTGGCCATACGCAGACTCCCCCCACAACACAAACATCCACACGGTGCTAAAGCTCACTTTCAAAATATAACCACAAATCCAATGCCATTATGTCTATAGAGAAGTATCAACTACATTTTAAAGCCGATTAAATAACCCAGTAGTAGCATGAATGGCAAAAAAATGGTTTCATCATTCAACTGTGGCTTAAATGAAAAGAGACGTTCTACAGTTTAGACTACTGAAAAACAATTAAAAGCTGCACATTATGACTTCTTTAATGCCCATACTTTATAATATCGATAAAGTGATTTTCATAAGCTTTGTCAAATTATAACATTACTTCTCATTATACTTTTTTCAAGTACAGAGCGTATACAGAGTCCTTACTTGCACACAGTAATACATAAATAACCAGTACCCCCCCCCCCCCGCAAATGTACGCATTTCTGACTGCGCACAAAATACAGATTCAATAACAAAATAAAATTTTGTTAAAACAAGTAGAGAAAAATGTGCAGCAAGAAAAGTATTCGAACACCGGCTGAGGGCTACAGGAATGTCTATACATACATGCATTAACATAAAAAGAGCAGAGGCACTACATTCTACTGATTACATTAATGAAGCAGCAGACAAAATACGCGGTTGCTGTCAACTCACCACGACTTATGTGAATGTCTGAAATGTAATAGTTACCATGACTTGAGGACTTGGCTTTTTGTTAATGAAGAAATTATTATGAGGACACTTTACCTTTTGAATTGTATAGACTGTAGTTGCGGCTGCATGATACGTTAGGGGCCTCACTTTTTACTTTGGTTAGTTTGGATTTACAATGTGCATGCTGGTTGGATTGGCCAATCAGCGTGCACGTTTCTCATGTTTGCCGAGATGGCATTGTATAATATAATATAAAAAACTGTTATTAGACATTAATTCCTACATAAGCTGATAGAAACTCTAATTTCACCCTCAGTTCTACTAATCCCCACATCCAGAAACACAGTATATTTCAAATTCACATTTGGACTCCATTTTAAAAAATCCCTACGTCCTAGTTGGGTATTGAATGGACATATTAGACTCATATAAGCTTCCCTTCCAATTAAAAAAAATGTCAGTAAATTGGTATAAACTTTATAAGGAAACACATTAGATTTCCTTTTATGTTAAATTCAAATTGGCAGAACTGAGGACAGTACCATTCCTTTTCAACACTCTACAAATATGTTGGTATGTCTACAATTCCATACATTCACATCCAGGTTTGATACTGTTATGGTCATGTGTGTTGTTCTGTGTAAGAATACTCATACTGCATTTCACATTTAACTTTTGTAGTATGAATGTGTAAAATGAAGCAATAGCTAAGGTAACAAAAGTCATTATCTGTGATGTTGATTCACTAATTTTATGAACTAAGTAAGATGAATTAAGAATAAAGGAACTTTTCTGTCTCACCACTGTTCTTAAATTATTGTCTCTAAATATGGCCAAATGCTATTTCTGAACTTCTGCCTGCCACAGTTGCTCTTACCTGAGGATCTAAAACAATGTTGTTAATTATTGGGCATTCCAAAAATGTATCCTTTTCTCGGATGCAGAACATTAAAATATTCTAACAGTGTACCATTAAAGTGACTTTGTGCAATCCTCTGAGAAACCTTAAAGCTGTTTATATGTATGAAACGCTTCATTTCCTGAAACTTCATTACACATGTTACTGTCTGAAAAAATATCAAACATTAAAGGCATCAAAAACTTCTCCATAGTGCAGTATAGCATCAGAGCTGAAGGTGGTTGACTGATTTACCTGTCCTACATGATATTGTAAATACTGTTTCTTCAAAACACTGATCAGTACCCTTCACAAGTATACACCTGCCAGGTACTTCAGAACCATGACCAAAAGGATACCCTGGATGACTGAAGCAGTCCATGACTGTACTGTTGCTAGGGAGCAAGATGGAAATCTTTCAAGAAAACAAGTGGTGAACACTGTAACAAAATATACTGTTTTCATAAAATAAATGCCATGTAAATACTATCTGGTTTTAGGAAAAGTATAAGTGACCTGGTGGGAAAGGGCTAGATTACTCACAATGAGCCAGTCTCTCGCAGCTCCCATGATAAAACACCCAACATATTTAAATATTACTTTTCAAGAAAGACTGATTAACTGCATAACAGCTTGCCTGCCTATGACTGATAACTGCCTAACAGCTTGCCTGCCCAACACTGCCAACACATCAATAATGAATATTGTCTGCAATGCTGAGTCCATCTTTGTAAAATCAAATGTCAGTACAGTTGGGGAACTACTTACTGAAGTAAAAAGCCAACCTCATTGTCTATAAGTAACCTTCCAAGCTGTATAAGCCATGCTACTGCTCTACCAGTTCTACCAGTTGCAGTAGTTATAAACAAGGCCCTGACTAAAGATGATACGCCTGTGGTATGGGAGCAGGTTAACATCCAGGTTAGGATATTATGCTTTGAAAACTCTAGCTTAGCAGGGTCTTTCTTGCAGTTTTAACTTAATGGTTTGTCTGTATGACCTTTTTGCCCTTTGGTCAGGCCTTCTGTCCATAAATATTTGTGTGCCTGCCAAATATCCCAAATGACAGAAGTTGCTGAGAAAGTGTAAAAAGTATCACCAGGTTAAATGTCATTATTCCTTTGTCAAAAGTGCTTGACAAAAAAGTGTTTCACCAGCAATTTATCATTTTCTGGCAGAGCATGCTTGTTTGCCCTCAGCATGGATTCAAGAATTTATATAATACCCACACAGCCGTTGTTAATCCTGTGAACTAAGAATGTGATAGGACTAGGCCATCTTTCTCTACTCATAGAACTCAAAGAGAGCAGGATTGAGCTAGCTCACAATCTGAAAATTTTCAGGCAACTATACTCTCCTTTTACCAATAATCTTGTGCACAAAAGGACCCCTTTCCAGACTTTTTTTGCCACATTTGAGATTCAGTCACATCTGTAAATGGTCCCAGACTGTTTTTTTTTTTCTTTTTTAATTTACAGAGTTTCCAGTGAATCTTGTATTTCTTCTTATAAACAATGTAATATTTTCTTCTTTTTTCTGACATGGAATGTTTGATTTCAGGGCCAGGATTTGAAACTTTAGCATATCTATATACTTTCCATTAGGATTCACCATTTTCTTATGGTTAAATTCTTGCCATGAAGATGCTGTTAGTTTCTTTGGAGTTCTATTGAGGCATGATTTTTGAACTTGGAACATCTAATCAAGACATTTATTTCTAGTTCTTCTTTTGTTCTTTAGACTTTTAATGTATCTTCATTATTTTGACCACAAAAACTACTTATTTCTGGGTTACAGTTATGAAGACTGCAAGAAAGACTCGGCAAAGCAAGAGTCTCCACTGTATAATACAAACCTTCTGTAGTGCAGGCCCGTGGGATATATGCAAATGACCCATTAAGGACATAGCAGTGCTTCAACTACATTGCTTCAAAATGTTTATGACTTTTTATTGTTTAGTTTTTAAGTCTTTATGGGTATGTTGATCCCAGTAAAGCCAGACCCCTCTAGCTGTAGACATGCCATGTTTTGCTCTCTTTCTAACCTTGCCAATACAGCATAAATGGATTGTTTGACTGTACTATAGAAACACTGACCTTAAAGTCAGGCCTTCTGTCCATAAACATTTGTGTGTCTGCCAAATATCCCAAATGACATATAAACCAAAGGGCAAAAAGGTCATACAGACAGACCATTAAGTTAAAACTGCAAGAAAGACCCTGCTAAGCTAGAGTCTTCAAAGCATAATAACTTAAACATTCTGTAACGGTGGTCCATGGGTATATGTAAATGACCCCATAAGGACATGCGAGTGTTTCAGATACATAGCTTCTGAATGCCCATGATGTTTAACTTTTTACGTCTTTTTGGATACATTTAGGCCAATAAAGCTAAGCCTCACTAACTGTAGAAATGACATGTTTTAGTCTCTTTTTGACATCATCAGTACTGCATAAGTGGATTGCTTGCTTAAAATCAACCCTGGCATCCATAAACATTAGGGTGCCTAAAAAAATATCCCAAATAACATCTAAACTTAAGGGTAATAAGGTCACACAGATGGACCATTCAGTACAAACTGCAAGAAAGACCCAGCTAAGCTTGAATCTGCACTGTGTAATACCTTAAAACCTCCTGTGATGGAGGCCCATGGATTCATGCAAATAACACCTTAAGGACATACAAGTGTTTTCAATATGTGTCTTCTAAATGCCCATGATTAAGAGACCAAAACATGGCATGTATACAGCTAGTGGGATTTTAAATAATACAATCTATGACTGAAAAACATAATCATATTTCTGACATGGAAACCACAATGAATGGTTTGCATGGAATAATGAAGGAAGAGGAAATCGTATGACATTGATACTAGAATGGAAAACTTGTCTAATAAAATTGGGGACTTAGAGAATAGAGAAAAAAGGAATAATATAAGAATATTTGGACTACCAGAGAAAATAGGAGGAGACTGCAGTATATCATTTTTGACACCTTGAAGGCCACAAATTCTGAATCTTTCAGGAAAGATTGCTGTACAGAGTAGAATGGTTTCTTAGAAAAAAGATGTCATCAAATCCCAAAGATAATTCAAGACCCATAACTGTAAAGTTTCCTTCTTATTTAAACAAGGAGTTTGTACTCAAACATGCCTAGTCAAAAACACAAATAAAATGAGACAGAGTTACATCAAATTTGGCAAAGGCTTTGTAACTAAAACTATGGAAATAAGAAAGGAATGTTGGATTATGATAAAGTTATTGAAGCTGAATAACTTCAGTATCAATATCTGTAATTCAGCAAGAAAAAAAAACCTTCCCGTCTTCAGGTCTATGAACTTTTATTCCTCTGGTGGAAACAACATCTTATGGTAAAAATAACAGTAACCTTCATCAGTAGATAAATAGGACACATTGATGTGATTTATATCCCAGTGTGTCAACTCTGGAAAACATTTCTACTGCGAGTCAAGGAGAATAGCACCCCTGCCACCTTCAAAGTAAACCTAGGTAATCAGATTGGCGGTCCCAAATTCTCCCTTGCTCTGCCTTGTTTTGCTCTCGTTGAAGCTAGAGGGAACTTCTTAATTTGTTTTTTGGTTAAGCTTGTAATGGTCTGCAAACTGATTGCCTAGTCCTCACCTGTGAACCTATGAAGATGTTATTCTGGCCTTCTCTCTCTCTTTTTGTATTTTAATCGGTTTACTTGTCTTGGATTTTCCATTTAAAAATCCTTATGTTTATATTTTGTAAGAAGTTCATTCCTGTTAAATGTAGTAACATGAGTGCTTTTTTTCTGTGGTATATTTTAAATTATTTTTTTAGCTTCTATCATTAATTGTTAATAACTGTATAAAATGCATCTTTTTCTCCTTTATCTGTTTTTACTTGAGGAGGTTTATCCTTTCACTAGAGCAAGGGGAATAAAGCTACATAAGGCTAGGGACCGTTTCATTTTATGGAGAGGCTGACATCTACGCATAGTCTGGTTAGTAATAATTTTAGTGAATGTCTGAAACAGTTAGTGGTAGTGGCATGTAGAACTGAGACATCTGGGCACTCTGTGGCGCTGGATGCAAGGTGTATTTGTAGATGGAAATGGTGCTAGGTGAGAATGGCGATATTTTAAGAGAATATTTCAAATATAAACAGATTATGATGATTGGATAGGAAAAGAAAGGAATATTTTAGAATGGAGACTCTCCCTGTTACGAATACAAAGAAATATATCTAGTTAAAAAAGGTACTGAATGTGTTCAAATTGTTTCAAATAAATGTATTAACTTTATTTGGAAGTCCCAGGGTTCCATAATCATTTAAGTTAGAAGCACTACGCAGTAGGATGTTGATTAGATAGGGAATGTTTATCGACTGATGCAGTTAATTAATATAGGAATTAGCAGAAGGCATTTTGAAGGGGAGGTAGTGTAATGCTAGAAATGGTAGAAGAATTAACATGGCAAATAATTTGTCTTCATTACTTTTGGGACATAATACAATTGTGATTTAAAACAGAAGTTGTAGCAAATGAACAACATTCATGAGGCTATATTCCCAGTTTTAGCTGTTTATTAGCTGGATGAGACTATGTTTTGCAAGGAGCTTTGTATTTCATCATTCATATGAAACAGCCTACTGCATCCATGGTCTGTAAAGCAAAACTGTGTTTGTCAGTTTATTGTGAGAAGGATGCTATTAATATCAGTACTGGATGAAACAAATTACAGCAGATTGTAATGTCATAAATATTACTATATCTATTTAAAATGTTTTTCTTGTAATTTATTTAAATTGGAGGTTCTAAAGCATGCCCGTAAGGAATCCAGAAATAACTTGGGGTAAATTAATTCACCAATGCTTTTGTTTGGAGTTGGAGTATTATACTGAGATGGGGAAGAGAGAAGGAAATTGAAGAAAAATGAAACAATTTATATATTAGTAAATGAGTCCGATTTAATGAATTATCTTGTGATATGCAGTATGAGTTTTTTAGCCAAAAAGTATATATTGAGCAATATACATATGGAATATTATAATTTTAATAAAAATACTAATAATATAATATCAATATACATATGGAATATCATCCTTTTCTTGTTTCTTTTTCTTATATTGTTTTATGTACTTGCAGTCTGTTAGCCTTACTTGCTATAGACATTTGGTAGGTTTTTCATTCAAACAGTTTTGGATAAAGAGTTTGACAGTTTGGTTATCTAAATGTTAGTAAGTCAAACTGAAATAATATATACGATCATTTTATATATATTAACAAAGGAAGGAGATGGAGAAGGTAATTGAAGAAAAAGGTGACATAAAAATGGAAAAGGTCATTTAGAGATGAGGAAAGTGCACAGAATAGAAAAAGGGAGAGAAAAGTAATAGGAAAGAATAGAACTTACATAAAGAATATCAAAGTATATTATAGAGTAAAACAGAAATAACCGTGGAAAAAATAAAGTTCATTCCTATTCCATAATACTTACATGAGCACACAGTTTAACACAGAAGTCAAAGATAGTACTGACACTTAATGCTATTCAGCCAGTTAAAAACTGAAAAAAAAAAGCTACTGACAGAAGATATACTGGATGAATTCAGGAATTATTATCAGAATTTAAACCAGGCTTCCAGTAATTTAAAAATTGATAAATACACAAGTATAGCATTCTTAAAAGGTTGTTGTATGTTGTATCTTTCGGCTTTTCCCAGTTAGGGGTCGCCACAGTGGAACTCTGGTCTGCTAATGATTGGCAGTAGATTTTTACGTACCGAGTTGCCAGCCCTGACGCACAACCTTCAACGAAGGTACGCCCATTCACGCATGTCTCCACACAGAAGACACTTCAGCTGAGTATCAAACAGGACGTCTTACTGTGAGGCGACAACGCTACCGCAGCACCACCACCGCAGTTCAGCATTCTTAAAAGGTCATAACATTTGCACTATCAAATGAGAAGGATTTTTTATGTTATGACCTTTTAGCATTCTTAAAAGGTCATAACATAAAAAATCCTTCTCATTTGATAGTGCAAATGTTTGAGAAGAAATAAATCTAAAAGAAGAAATCAGTAAAAGAATGGAAATAAAAATAATAAAGCACCAAAATATCCTCAGATAAAATGAAAATATTTCTTTATGAGGTTTTTGCTAACATTTAGAGGGACAGTATAATTCCACCTTCGTGAAAATATACTCTAATTACCCCATGCCAAAATTAAGTATTCTTTAAATTGTGCTGTATATAGACCCACTTCTTCTTCTTTCGTCTTTTTCCCGGTTAGGGGTCACCACAGCGGATCACATGTCTGCTCATGATTGGCAGTAGAGTTTTTACAGTGTCGAGTTGCCAGCCCGGCACCCAACCTTCCACAGAAGGCACACACATGCACACACTCACACCTAGGGCCAATTTAAAGTATCCAATCCACCTACAGCATCTTTGGGATGTGGGAGGAAACCGGAGCACCCAGAGGAAACCCACGCAACCACAGGGAGGACATGCACTCTCCACACAGAAGGCACCTCAGCCGAGGATCGAACCGGAGAACCTCTTGCTGTGAGGCAGCAATGCTAACAGCTGCACCACCATGGCCGCCCTGTTAAATAATTATTCTACAATAGTTATATCAGTTATCAGAGTAATGATTATATGTTCTGAGAGCTCAGTCATGCTTTTTTTCATATAGTCCAAGGAGGTACATTTCATTTGATTTACACCCATATGAACTGTGACGGAATCATACTGGTAGTTAGGGGTAAGTGATGTGAGTGCTTGTGTGATCTGGCAAATCCTGGCAACGAACTGTAACCTGCCTGTTATCCAGCTTGGTAAGAGGAACATTGATGTGTCCAGCAATGGAGTCTCCTATGACCAGAATGTTGGGTTATGGAATGTTTTTACCTAAAATCAGTATTTTAAGTGGAGTATACAAGAAATCAAAAATTCAGTAACTACCTTAGGAAAGTGACGCAAAATAAGTTATAACTTTAATTTGCAATAAAATTATAATGGAAATTAAATCAACAATTAATATTTGCAATATTGTGTCTAATTTTGAAGAAAGTTTATTGTTCATAAATATGTTTATATTACCCAAAGTATTATGTATAGTATTCCAACTACAGTGTTAAGGACAAAGTTTTTTCATGATTTTCTAAGAAACCAAGAATATCATTTAAATACATTATTAGCAGGTTGATAAAGGGGAACTAAAGCTTCCTGATTTTTAAACTTCTGTCTAAGCTTCATATAGTAATGTTATTATTCATTGGGTAGATAACATTTATTATTCCATTTGGATGAGATTACATTTTCAACTATTTGATGAAAGAAAATGGAAGATTTTCCACATACTGCTGAAGTAAGGGATATGTCATTAATATCTGTTTTTGCCAGTGTAGCATCAATTATAGTTTAATCTAAAAATATGTAAGTGAGAATATAACGAATTTTAAAACGTTGTGTATAAACATATAGACTTAAAAATGGATAGATATCATGAATCCCTTTTGTGCAGCTAAAGGATTAATAGAGGTCTCTAAATACTAGAATGATAATGTGGAAGTGTAAGGGTTTAATTGGTTGGTATAATAGGATGCATAGCAGTAATTTAAAATTATGTATGATTTAATACTAGAGTTTAATGTGAGGGAAGATTAATGGAATAATATACAGGGAATTAGTACAAAAAGTGACACTTGAAATACTAAGGAAGACAAAATGGAGGAATTCCCAAATTCTTGAAATATGTTTGTAAAATATGTGTGTGTGTGTGTGTGTGTGTGTGTGTGTGAGAGAGTGTTTAAAGCCATAACTGAATATAATGAAGTAGTTAACAACTATTATCAGAAATAAATTTTGAGAAGGAGCACTATAATATTTCTAAAATGTGACATTGCTACAGATTTATATCCCTCCCTTTTAAGTGTACATAAAAGAGCACAATGATTGATGAGGGAAAAATTGCATAATTTTAAAAGCTGTACTTTAAGTCTGTTGAATATGCAGCTTTTTCTGTAAATCTTCAGTGATAGAATTACTCAGATTTATTGTGTGAGCATTGTGGCAGTGTGAGGATGTAGTTGTAAGAATGTTCTTATGGTACTGTGATAATGTATATGCATCGATATTATGTCACTAGTGATGTGCTGGTGTAACACTGTTCAGTCAGTGTTGTTGTTTGTGTCTTTCAACAGAACTACTTTCCAGATCAGATGGTGACATGGTGTCAGGAAGCAAATGGCAGTATTCCACAGGCACAGTTCTTACAGGTAAATACAAAATGGCTTTCTATCAAGTGAAAATCTAGAAAATATAAATTGTGTCAGTTTTTTAATGATGTAGTTTGTTGATACAGAACATGTTATTCAACAGTGCTAGGTGCAGTTGTTTAATTCAGGCAAGAAACTTCTAGATTGTTATGCTGATCTTCAGCAAAGAGAATATAAACAGTCTTTTATCAGAGTCATTTATCACTTTTTACCCACAGGACTATCAGCTGAGCTAGAAAGCTATGGAGATGTACCTCACAATTTTAACCAAGGGCTGCTGCCATCTCATGGCCAAGTACAGATAGTACAGGTGTAAGCTGGCCAATACATTCCATTTCTTACTTATTTTCTGCCACTGACATTCCTGGTCACTTTTAAAGACCCCTTAGAAGGTGTTAGGCCATATGTCATTATAATGTAGCTTTATTTTTAAGAAATCTTTTTCTTTCATGTTTAAGTATTAAACTTGTGTCCCCTTTCTGTTTCTTATACAAACACATTTTGGTTAAGAAGATGACACTGCATTGTGTGGCATTTCCAATAGCCTGAAGACTGACACGTGTCAGGATAAACTTCACATTGTTACTTGCTTGAACAAGGGCCATGCTCTTGCCTTATAGTAACAGGAGTGGTTAGATTAAAAGCATTTTTAACAATAATTGGAAGGAGGTGTTCGAGCCTATTGGGTTAACCACTAAATTAGGTAGCAGTCTACAACTGTATGCAAAAAAGGTAGCCATTTGAAATCTTATTTTGAGGCAAACATGGAACAGGTTGAGCATCACACTAGTAAGTACAAAGTGATGAAATGCTAAGCTTCTGTACATAAATACAAAAATGTAGTGTGAACATAACTGTTGATAGCTATTGGCAAGCATGATTGAAATACAAAGGGGGGTTGGTATGTGTTGTTACTTGTCTCATCTGCCCTGCTTTTTGTGTTGAAAAAACTTAAGCTCTAAGGATAAGAATTTATCAACACATTTATGCAGTCAAGAAGGGGAATTCTACTAATACCCTTAGTAAGCATGCAGTGGACTGTAACGGTTTTAAAAAGTTTATATTTTACATATTGTAGGTGGTAACTGGAAGACATGTTTGCAAAACAACTACATTTGCAGATTTTACTGAATGTTACCCAGTCACTAAGAATTAATGACAAACAATCTATTAACAGTGCTGTTACTCTCAGAGCTGTGAAATTATGAACAGTTTACATGCAGATTGAGATTTTTGACAACACTTGCTGATGAAGAAACTCTTTGGATTTTTCATATCTTTTGGACAATCTGCTTTATGATCTTAATAACTTGTGTTTTTTACACATTCAAATAAGGTTTGTTTATGTATTTAAATAAGATGGTTTATTTTTTCAGATGCAGGGACAGTATGTTTTAGTAACGTGTATTCTGTGAAACTTTTAACAATTAATTTTATGTGTAAATTTATTGGAAGGATTTTTTTTAAATCATGTATTTAATGACAGGAAGGTATGTTTCTATAGAGGAACAAAAGCATTTACTCTAAGAAGTCACATGATATGGTCACAGGCCAATGTATGTTTATTGTTTTTGATTGGAATTCAATTTGTTTGGTGTTTTGAATAGTCTGTGCTTGTGGACCGTGTCACAGGATTTGTTTATAAATGGGGAACAGAGTGAACCGCTGAAACCCCCTATGTCCACAAGTCCAAATGATTTGATTCATGTTACAACCAAAATGGATAAAGTGCTTGAAGTATTGATCACAAAGTTTAACAGCAGCGTTAATCTCAATGGAGAGAGACGTCTTAACCAACTTGGAGAAAGTGGAGCAGTCAGTCAGTGCCCCAGAACTCTCATACACCAACTGATAAGACAACATCATAACTTTTATTGCATAGCATAGTGACTCATTGGTAAGATCCTGTCTCTGAGCTCAGGTTCTGGTGTGCATTTCCTGACTTACAGTCTCTGTTTCTTGGGAGTTTGCATGTTCTCCCCATGTCTTCATGAGTTTTCTGTGAATTCTTTAGTTTTCTCTCACCTGTCAAATATATGCCATTTGATTGACAACATTGTTGTTCATGTTTGTGTGTATGTGCATATCTGTAAAATATATATATATATATATACACACACACACACACACACACACACACACACACACACACACACACACACGTATACTCATATATGTGTATGTATATTTTTTACCATTGCCGTTCTGGCTCACGTCATGGCTGAAAAGGTCACTGTATCAGCCCCACTTACCCATTTAACAAATGATAGAGTAATTTCCTGTTTTGTTGTTCAGTTGCAAGAACTACAAATGTTGGTAATGGGAGGCATCAGCTACTGATCAGCCATTTTCCTGATTCTTAAAAATGATGTGAGAGAGCTTAATTGATTCCTTAGCATACTGCGTACTGACCTGCACTTCTGTATACCTTATGCTCTACTAGGAATTACCTCAATAACCACGAATTCTTTTTACTGTCTTCTCACTCCCTTTTTGATATAAATACTGTTGTACTGCATGCTAAATGTCTTTTGTTTTGTTTATTTAATTTATAATATATGTATCTTTGCCATGTATTTTTACCAGATTGTAATAACAAATATCCACTGCTTCCTTATAATAGTATTTTGTGTGAAGCTTTTACCCCCGGGCCTCTGCTGAAAATGTCCTAAGGCTCAGTCAGACATTCCTGGTCAACAAATTTTTAAATAAATAAATAAAATTACTGATAACAGTGATCTAGCTGTGGCTGACCATGTTTGCTGACAACTACAAGCTGGGTGTAATTGTAAAATCTGTTTCAGATATGTAGACACATCAAAATGAATTAATATGAATCAACACTTGGTGCACAAAAAAGTACTTAACTTAAATGCGAAGAAATGTAATAAATTTACTGAAACCAACTGCATTGACAACACCCCATTAGCATGTGAATTGTTGATTAGAGATCTGGGTACGTGGATTGACAGTGTCCTTTTCTTCAGGTGTCATGTGACAAAAAGTTTTTTATCTCCAACTAATTGCCAAGGGAATCTCTCCTACAATGAAGAGTCTTTGTTTTCTTATATCCTGCCCTAGTTTGACACATTAGAGAGTATAATGCACCCTTTGATATATATCTTGCTAAAGACATTAAAACGTAGAAAGATCACAGAGGTTCCTAACCAGGAGAATCTCCAGTTGCACATATCTTGGCTACCAGTTGAGACTGGAGTCCTTGTCCCTGTACTCTGTATCATATAGGCTCTAGAGGGGGATCTGTGGCTGACTTACAAAGCTCTTAGGGATCCATTTATTGTAGCCAGTATGAGAACCAGTGACCTCACCCCACATCAGGAAATAAATAAAACTAGATGGAGAGAGGAGTTTATCACCCAGCATCTTCCCTTGCTCTAGAATAGGCTCCCCTTGCTTGTCAAGCAGTGAGACTCCTTGATATCCTTCAAATATAGCTTGGATAACTGCATGGGTTCCCTTAAATGTACCCCAGGTCTTGCAGGCCTTATGCTTCTGGCAATGGGCAGTAGAGCCTGAGAGTGGATATTCTCAATGTGAAAATGGTCTTTGGTCTACCTGCCTTATATATTCTATGATCATGTAATCCTTTCCAGATGGATCATAAACCTCCTTTAGAATTGTAAAACTCTAGTTTGTATTTCCTTTTCCAAAGGCTGTCTTAAGTAATGTTGGTAACTGCCAGTCTAATATGTACCCCCTGGATTAAGACTTCTGAGATGAAGAGATGCATTATCTTTGCATCAATCTGTTGTCATTGGATTTACAACACAGACTGACCACTTGTTTTCATTGTATTTTGGAAACTCTGAGTGAGGTTTTACTTGTTAACACTTTATTGTTGGTATTGCTAATGCCTTTGATTCGGTCATCTATAAATTTCCAATATGGAGATTGGGCACGTTATGATTTTGCTTTAGTCCTTCTGAGTAGTTAGCAACATTCTTTTGGAAAGCAATTTAAAATGAAACGGAGGATATATTTTTAGGCTGAGCCTTCTCTGATGCAGGAATTCGTCAAGAGTCTTTTCTTTAGTTCTTGGTTTCTTTCATAATCTTTAGTTTGGGCTTCCTTTTGCACCCTTTGTTTTGTATGTTTATGACTTGTTTTGTGATAGTGTGTATACTTTTCCTGAAGAAATTAAACTACATCAGGAATGTGTTGAGGTAACAGACTGATTTATGGATTCTCATCTTAAGGTAAGAAATAAAAATGGATTATTTGATTTGTGTCTCTAGTTTCAGATAAGTAAGATACCCATGAGATGAGCAGCTAATCAGTGTTAATGGTCAAGAGTTAAAAATATTCTGAGAATGTCTTTGCATACTTCCTTCTCTTATGTTTTTCCTTTGACATTCGTGTCAGCAGCTTGGCAAGTTAAATAGGCTGATTTGGGTATTTTAGTAAAGTGGTACATTTTGGTAAAGTTAAGTGAACAAAAACAAGTTCTTCCTTATCAAAGGATGGATAGATTTTGTGTTGCAGATGTGTCTACTAGTGGATGCCAGGAGGTATCCCTTTGTAGGTCTTGCAAAACAACCAAGGTCTGATTAGCAAATGAGTCGTGTGCAGCTCTTGTGCAGATTGTGTTACGGTTTCTGACTTTTGGTGTGACCCATGGTGTCTTTGTTGCCTAATTTATGTCTTTGTACAGAGGATCACACTTCTCATGTTCTATTTTTTATTAACCATTCTCTAAACTGAGCTATCTGAGTTAATGGATAGTAAGCTGTTTAAAAGAGTGAGATTGTAGAACAGTAGAAATAAGGAAATCTCTCTTTTTCCCCCAAGGTTGTGAGATCTTGAGTTAGCATGTTTAGAGTTGTGTGGGGAGCTAGTTGGGAGTTTGAACTCTGCAGAAACATTGCCTTTTTTATTATAGTCATTGATTTGCAATGTTGACTGTTTATTTTCTGTGGATGTAGTTTTATGTAAAATTGATTTTTTGATTAGCATTACATCTGGTTGTTTTCCCTCCAAGTGGATCTCCAGTCATCTGTGATTCCAGAGCTTTTGTATACTCTGTCATGGCCATTTTGTAAATCCCCAGATATGTAGTATATTTCAGAAAAAAGAACTATGCATGAACAGTGGGGTACCGTCTAAATATAGTGTGAAAAATAGTTAATGTGGTAAGTCAGAGGTGGGTGGGTGCATGAACATTTTGCTGGAAAACTGGGAGTTAAAATATTGGAGGAAGATGGTCTCATTGTTCTAAAAGAAGTAGTAACACAAAACTTAACGTATGTTGTCATCTTCACCACTGGGAAGATGCATTGTTATACCAGGTGATATGTGGTCCTTTATCTGCTGTCGTTCATGTGCTTGTATTTAAATGACAATAGTTGAGAAGTCTACAAAACATTTGTTGAGAAGTATACCATCAAAGTCTGATCGTCACTTTTGATGTGCTGTCTCAGAATACCTCTAAGACCTACTAACCAACTAATCTCTTGGGTGGTGTGCTAGGTATATGCATAGCTGTTGAAAGTGGATAGAACTCTTTGTTCCTGTTGGTTCCACTGTGAAACTTTTATGGATCCCAGAATGCTTAATGTATTGAAACAAGGTATAACGACAAGCCTAAGTAGTTTTAAAATTAAGATGGTTTAGGCTTGAAGAACATTGGAAGGACAAAGTGTGATCGCCTTCATGCAGCTACTCGGCCAGCCAGTTACAGAAGTATAGGTATGATATTCACAGGAGGAGAATTGTACCAGACACATTTTTGCTCAGTTACTGCTTGGAAGGACAATTAT
Source organism: Protopterus annectens (assembly GCF_019279795.1). NCBI lineage: Eukaryota > Metazoa > Chordata > Ceratodontiformes > Protopteridae > Protopterus > Protopterus annectens. The sequence goes on from NC_056731.1 coordinate 322,001,535, forward strand.
GACATGCCCAAACTGGTGGCAGCCCTGATACTTGGAAAAATGCAACTGTTTTGTGTGTGTGTGTGTGTGTGTGTGTGTGTGTGTGTGTGTGTGTGTGTGTGTGTGTGTGCGTGTGTGTGCGCACGCGCGCATGTATTAAGGGATTATGGATTTCATAACAAGCACGGGCAATGCAGAGCAGAAGTAAAATACACATTAAATAAAATTTACAAGGGATTTGTTAGCATAAAAAGTGTTCATCCATTTGCAGACCACGTGTATTCAGCCCTTTTATAGATGTGTTATATTGTTTATATAACAAAAGACACGGAGGTGCTGAAATAGAACTAAATGGAAATGTGCAGAAATGTCATATGTCACAGATGAGTAAACAAACTTTCTAGCTAGATAGATGAAATGAATGGAGTAATACCTGAACAGTTTATAAAAGTGCTGAATAGTGGAAAAATACATATATTCAGATCAGAACTGTATTTGTTGACACATTTTCCCTGTAAACACATTAGCAGAAATAATCTTTAGAAAGAAATGTAAGCTTTCTTTGATCTTCTTTAAACAGAAGTTTCTGAACTCCACTAGCTGTCCTGAAATTCAGGGTTTCTTGCACGTAAAAGAACTCGGCAAAAAGTCTTGGAAGAAGTTATTTGTATGCTTGAGGAGATCTGGCTTCTATTATTCTACAAAAGGAACATCCAAGGTAAGCATTTTCTGTGCCAGGCACACATTGTTATGAACTGTTGGCATCACCATAGCTTTAACTTCCATACCTTTACTTGCAGTCTCTCCTGTTTGGAGAGCTTGTCTGTGGAGCAGTAAGGTATTCATGGAATCTAACTGCCGGATTTAAGCTCGGGTACTGTTTATACTCATGCTGTATAGCACTGCATACATTGAATGTAACCCATCTGACAATTCAGGTGCCACACTGTTGTTTCCTGTATGCAACCTTTGGAGATGCCCACTTTGATTTCTTGTTTGTATCTCTACAGGTGTAGTTATCACTTTATACAGTGGATATAAAAAGTTACACACCCCTGTTAAAGTGCCAGGTTTCTGTGATATAAAAAATGAGATCACAATAAATAATTTCAAAATGTTTCCCACCTTCAGTGTGACCTATAACCTGTACAATTCAATTGAAAAACAGGCAAATCTGTTAGGGGCAAAATATAAGACTATTAAGAAAATTAAAAAATGTACAATATGCTGGTTGCATAAGTGTACATACCCTTAAACTAATACTTTGTTGAAGCACCTTTTGATTTAATTACACAATTCAGTCTTCTTGGGTAGGAGTCTATCAGCATGGCACATCTTAACTTGGCAAAATTTTGCCCACTCTTCCTTGAAAAAGGGCTCCAAATCTTTCAGATTGCGGGGGTATCTCTTGTGCATAGCCCTCTTCAGCTCACCCCACAGATTTTCTATTGGATTTAGGTCTGGGCTCTGGCTGGCCATTCCAAAACTTTAATTTTCTTCTGGTGAAGCCATTCTTTTGTTGATTTGGATGTATGCTTGTCATTGTCGTGTTGAAATGTGAAATTCCTCTTCATCTTCAGCTTTCTAGCAAATGCCTGAAGGTTTTGGGCCAAAAGTGACTGGTATTTGGAACTGTTCATAATTCCCTCCACCTTGACTAAAGCCCCAGTTCCAACTGAAGAAAAGCAACCCCAAAGCATGATACTGCTACCACCATGCTTCACCATGCTGATGGTGTTCTTTTGGTGATGCAAAGTGTTGTTTTTGTGCCAAATGTACAATTTGGAATTGTGGCCAAAAAGTTCAACCTTGGTCTCATCAGACCATAACACATTTTCCCGCATGTTTTTGGGAGACTTGATGTATTGTTTTGCAAATTTTAGCCGGGCATGGATGTTTTTCTGTGTAAGAAAAGCTTCCGTCTTATGGAGAATATGGGAGATTATTGTCACATGTAGTACATAACCAGTACTTGCCAGAAATTCCTGCATCTACTTCAGTGTTACTATAGGTCTCTTGGCAGCCTCCCTGACCAGTTTTTGTCTTGTCTTCATCACTGTTGGAGGGACATCCAGTTCTTTGCAATGTCACTGTTGTCCCATAATTTCTCTACTTTTTGATGATTGTCTTCACTGTGTTCGATGGTATATTTTTTGGTACCCTTCTCCTGACTGATACCTTTCAACAATGAGATCCCTTTGATGCTCTCTATGAACCATGGCTTTTGCTGTAGCAGGCAACTGAGTAAATGTTAGGAAAATCCTACTAGGACAGCTGAATTTTCTTTGGGGTTAATCAGAGTCTCTCTAATTGATGGCAGGTGTGTACCCAAGAAGACTGAATGCTGTAATTAAATCAAAAGTTGCTTCAACAAAGTATTAGTTTAAGGGTGTGCACACTTCTGCAACCAGCATATTGTACATTTTTTATTTTTTTTTATATTTTTCCCAGATTTGTTTGTTTTTCATTTGAATTGTACACGTTATAGGTCACATTAAAAGTGGGAAAAGTTTTGAAATGATTTATTGTGGTCTAATTTTTTTATATCACAAAAACTTGGCATTTTAACAGGGGTGTGTAAATTTTTTATATCCACTGTATGTCTATATGCCAGCATACTTGATTTGAATTATACAACCCAAACAATGTGTGCTTTTTTTCAGTGTTCTTTTACCAGGTGTACTTTTTTGTTATCTAAATTTATGCTTCTGATACGGTTAAGATATCTTTATAGCTTTATCAGATATTTGTTTCTGTTACTTGCTGGACTGATTTCAGTACTGAGTAGTCTGAGTTATGAGAAAGCCAGAAATAACTGGAATATATTGGTATCACTGCCGGTTCATAATATATTAATTGATATTCTGCCTTATATCTGTTCCCTGTCCAGACTGAATTGTAGTACCTCACTCATACTGGCTGCTGGAATAGATTCTGGCCTCTGCGTGATCCTGTAAAGGATACTGCAGTTTTTTTGAAAGTGGCTGGCAGGATGAATGATTATGTCATGTCCTGGATAAAAAGCTGTAGTGTTAACATGTATTTAACAGTAGCATATATTGTATAAAATTCCAAATAGTGTTACTTTGCCATGCGAAAGAGAAAAATCACAGTCAGTATGTTCAGATAATACATATATGGACTTTCAGTACACATTAGTATCACTAATTAAAGAATTCATATGCTGACTTGATAGTTTTGACTGTAGGGCTGTGACTACACGGCAGACTGAGACAAACTGTTAGTAGTGTACGCACTGTGAGATGTGTACAAATGAAAGTCTTACATCATTGGCTGCATTTTACAATAAGTATGTTGTAGTTACAATTAATCTTGTGACATGTTTTGTCAGCAAGGTCAGTTTATGTGTGTCCACAGTGAGAATATAGGTTCATAGGTAAGTATTAGGCTAGTTGAGCCTTATCAGTTTAAAATAATCTGTCCCATTTGGTATTACACTGACCTTACCCATTCCATGATAGATAATTATGTATTGCAAATAACTGGGATCATACCTCAGATAATTTAAAGGGACCCATTCTTGGGTAAAGCATTTAGGAGTTGCTTCTGTAAATTACTAGTACATGGGCCGTCCTGAGCTCTATTTTCTGTTTCTCATCTGTCGATCCAAGTTGTGCTTGAATATGGACAGGGATGTGAGGTATAGCTGTACCTCCAAAGCATTTTGTTGATGATGCAGAAGAGGTTCAGATCCCTAGAGTGAGTATTTCTGATATGTACTATCAGAATTATTATCACCATGAAGATTTGTGCAGTAAGATACCCGCGGCATACAGTACGCACACGGAGGAAGAGTGCTAGGGTATATCAAGATTTGGGAGAGTGGAAGTACAGTGTATTGAGGTGATGTATATTTCTAGTATGTTAATTGGAAGGGTATATGTGCAGGTGTGTGCACACACTGGAGCTTCTGCACAATAAGGAGTCTTTTTCTAGTTTTATAATACCTACACAGATAAAGTAATTTGGAGGGTTAGGTCATGATCTTCAACTCTGGTTTGGAAATTTATTTTCTCCTAGTATGATTCTGCAAGTTTTTAGGTAGCTTGTTCAGAGCTGTAGCCATAAAGCTGTAAAATATGGAATTTTGAAATTAATTGTGACTTCACATAGAATGAATAATGTTCATCAAAAAGGATTCATGCTGCATTATATTCCGCTATCCATGGGATTTAGCCATATACAGATGGCTTAACATCTGACCTGACTTCCATAGATTTTTGGACTTCTTGGGAACAGAGTTTGACTCTTCCCCAGCCCAGTTGGTCAGTCTGTCACACAGGTAAAATTGAGGAAATGTTGTACCATTTTCAGTGGTTTTATGCCACAAGAAGAGAAGAAGAGACTGGTTGTTAGTTTTGTCTTTTTTGTTTACAGATTGTTTCTATACAATAAGCATCCTGTTTGAAAACATTTGTATTCATTAGAGTTTTGATAAATTTGCCTGAAATTGTAATGTTGTTTGGAATTAGATTGTTGTATGGATTAATATCTTCCAAGGCTTATATCCTTACAAAATAAATTTTGCCTAAAGATTTTCATTTGTATTGCCTCTTTTGTCAAAGGAAGAAACAATAGTTTCCTCTTAAATCTGTGTACTGTATTTAACTGTGAAGTGCTCCTTCTACCAAAGGAATTTTTCATTACTTTGGAAGATATATCTGTGCATCCCCTCCACAAAGACCATAGTCAACATTTGACAGATTGCGACATGAACACTTGTGGTTCACCTGTTTGCCATGTGCAAAGGATATTTGCCAGATGCTTAGTGTCTGTGTTTTTCTACCAAATAATTCAGGAGTTCCATAGGTTTATAGGTAGTTATTAGGCATGTAGTCCAGGAGACCATTGAGGAGCCTAGCCTAGTTTCCCAATCACCCCAGAGTACTGTTTGGTCAAGTGACTTGCTCACGCACACAAAAAGCAAATGGGGTCAGAGGGAATCAAATCCTTGACCACAGGAAGCAGCTCATCATTACTTCATAGCCTTCCTTATTCCTCTATGTTAACTACCAGGAAACACAGAGTTCTCCATGAGCCTGCCCAAGTTGTGTCCAAGGATGATGAAAATTTTCTTAGGAGCCATACTAGCTGCAAGACAAAGCAGGCTGTTCCTACCAGAGGTTAGAGACATTCAGTTAAATCAGATCTTTGCAGGTCTGTTCCAGACATGGTCATGTCATCACAGGTACTGTTAAAGGTCTGAGGCCACATGTTATCCTTCATCCTACTTCCCTGCGCCACCCAGATTCATTTCCAAGATAGTATTTTCTATAACTCAAGGACTATTTATATCTGAGTAGTGTGTGTGTGTGTGTGTGTGTGTGTGTGTGTGTGTGTGTGTGTGTGTGTGTGTGTGTGTGTCTGCGTGCGTGTGTGTGTGTGTGTGTGTATATATATATATATATATATATATAAAGTGAGAGAGAGAGTATATATTGTATATGTAGCTGATTTGCTTATCACCAATAGCATCTTTATGTATTCTTACTAACTATACCATATTCATCACATCTCCAGTACTAACATGCCTACTTCTCCTTCCAACTACAATTTTCTATTTTTTTCTTTTGATTTTCTCTTTACTGTGTAAGTCAGTACTACTAAGTTTTGTACTTTATGTATTATCATTTTCCAATGTCAGTCATGTAAGTTCTTTTTTTTGGTAGCAGTTGATTGTATGTCCCTGCTTATGTTCAGTGTTCAACATAAAGGCTTGGGTTGTGCCTGAAAAGGGTTCTTGGACCAGTGTGCTTACCTAGTTAACACATATAAAAACAAAATAAAACAAATCCTGATGATCTCCCTGGCCTGATTGCACTGTAGGAAAATGCAAGGGTATCTCAAATCTTTGTAGGAGTGACACAGTTAACCACTATACATGCAGCTACCGCTAATTCCTCCCATCAGGATGGAGTTTATCTGGTGGTGTCAACAATTGTTAAGCAACCTGGGATACCCTTTGAAGTCTGAGAAGGCATGGGACAATGGGGCAGTTGCCTGAGGTGCAAGCTATTAAAGGGTAATTGGCATTATAGTTCAGATGCAGATCAGCCCTGCAAGCAGTATAGGCAGTCATTTTAGCAGCCATGATTGCAAAGCATAGCTGCTTGATAACAGTCGGACATTGTTTGTGTGTTATGAACCGTGGCAAGGAGCTAGTATTTCTTTTGGTACACTTTAGCAAAGGTGTATGACACAGCTTGACAAGGAGCTAGTCAAGCTCAGTTTAAGTCCATGTGTAACATGTTGGATTGTCACCTGGCTTACTGATAGAACCCACCATATCAGAGCTTGTATCACAGTGTCATCCAAGAGACTTATCACCAGTGGTGCACCCAAGGGCTATGTTTTGGGACCACTTCTGTTTGGCATTTACTTGTCTGATGTCAAAAACAACATTAAAGTCCTTTGGCTGACCAAGAATAATAAATTATTGAAAGCTTGACTCCACCATCATCTCCTTTAAATAGATTTGTTTTCTCAAAGAGATACTAATTCAGTCAAACTCATGCTGTAAGTATCATGTTCTAAAACCAAGATTTCACACACGTATCACAAAAATGACATCCCTTTAAAACATACACTGTTATTAGAGCCTTAGACACCTTTATGGATGGCAAACTGTCCTTTGTCTACCATATATGCACTTTAATTAGGAAGTCCTTCGTTACATTATCCAGAGTATCGAGTAGCCCTGTCTCTCTTGTCTTTCTCCTATGGAATGCCTACATGTCAATGTATACCTTGCTTACAAAGCAGTAAGTCTAGTCCTGCTTGTTCTACTGCATATCTGCAAGACCATTAGTAACACAGGTGACCTAAGTCTATATCAGATCATACATAATACTTGTCAATATGACTGGCATCTCTTCAAATGAATCCTCAACCTCTGAAACAAATTATCACTTTTTGTAAAGCAAAACACTTCCCTCAATAACTTCAAATCTAACTTAAGCTAGTTGAGGGGGAAACAGATTTTCTTTTATTGTATTGTCTTTGTTGACCTAGTTAATCTCACAAAGCCAGCTTCCTCATTTCGGGGGAGGATGCTTGCTGTTTAAATGGCTGTCATTTGCAGCAATAGATGAAGGAAATAAACAATAGTAGGTACAAAATAATGGAGATAATGTTCATCAAGAGAAAAGAACCATCATTTAGAAGATGACCAGTGGTAAGAATTAAGCTGAAAAATGAAGAAAAATACATTGACAAGTACTTAAATTTGACAGTATTATTACACGACTGGGATTTAAAGTGACAGACGTTAGAGTTTGAATACATTTAGGGAATGAATTGTTTTGTGAAGTGATTTCTGAAACTTTTTTGTTGGCAAAACAATTTGATATGAATGTGAAAAACTGTTTTGTAAGCCCATGGAACGAGTATGTTTACCAGAACTGAAATATGCAAGTAAAAAGAAAAGTGTTAGTACAGTTTGGAACTTCAGACATGGGTGAAGATTAATTGAAGGCATATTTTACAAAAGTATATCAAAAAGTGTGTTACTCAAAAAAAGTGTTGGATGAAAGAAGATTGTGAGCATTTGCTTGGGAGGTATGAGTAACTCAGAATATAGAAGATGGCAAAATGCAGTCTATATCAGTGAGGTAAATGTAAAATACTTGAATCAACCCAAAGCATTTTGGGGGGATGATTTGTTACATCATGTACAGAACTGTAACAAAAGGAGGTGTAGGCGATGTGGTGAATTTAGTAATTCAGTGAAGTGTTGCATACCCAATGTGTGGGGAGATGAACATGTTTTGGTTTCATTGCCCTTTACTTATATATGATGGAGAGAATAGAGAACAAAGTGAAAGGGAACCAACAGAAGAAAGAAAAGAAGGTGGATGAGTGTTAAATAGCAAAACAAAAACTGAAACAATTAATAGATAATGGGAAAGGGGAAGCTGAGGCAATAGAGCAATAAATAAACCACTAGAATTGAAAGAAAATATTAGATGAGGAAATGTAAGGAAAGAAGAAATAAAAAGGGTTTTGATAGAAAGTAAATATGGAGGACTTGTCAATGTGGAGGAAGGGGAGGTTAGTGGAGTGTCAGAAATTCATGTGACAAAATCTTTATGGGTACTGTGAGAAGAATAAAAGAAATAAGATGGGATAAAAAAGATTAATATTAATGTGGTTTTGTTAAATGTAAACAGAGCAAAGAGCAACATGAGAGGAATGGTTGTGTTTGAATATGTAAAAAGATTAATGCAAATGTAATTTGTTTACAGGATATAAGGTGTGTTGAGACAAGTAAAATGGCGAGGTTTGACTTGATGTGGGGGAAATAATAATGTGGACAACAGGGAAGGATGTATGTTCTGTATGTGAAAACCATGAACATGATAGCAGTGATGGCAGGTAGAGTGTTCATGTGTGATTTAAGAATACAAATTAAGCCAGTGTGACTAATTGTGCTATATTTTTGCGGGGGGGGGGGTAAAATGTGATAATCACCATATCTGTAATTATAATAGGTGATTTCAATTGTAATTTAAGGAAAGGACAAAATGGTGCAGGATATCAAAATGATGACAGACGTGATGAAAAAGGAAGAAAAAAAAGACTTTACATATAAAAGAGGGAATTTAAAGATGAAAAGTAAGTAATAAATTCAGAGGACGTGAGGGAAATTGATGGAATAAGTAAAGAAGCAACTTTTTTCTGGCTACAGAGCAGTATGGATTGTCATAAGGGAAAATTAAGAAGTAATAAAAGAAGGAAAAAATTTGTTTATATGAAGTTAACATGTAATTTAAATAAGGTATATTTGCAAAAAGGAAGGATGGAATTTTTGAAGAAGCATAGAACTAATAATTTTACAAGAGTATAAAATATACGGTGGTTAATGTATAAAAATTTCAGACAATGAGAACTGAGAAGGAAAAAAAAGCAGAAAAATATGACAAGCAAAAGGAAAATTGTGAAAAATTATTGGTGACAGGAAGTAGCAGCTATAAGAAACAGGAGAAAAACTATAGGAGTATAAGGAATGCACTAAAAATTATTGTTTAGACAAAGGTTCTGTTTTAAAGCAAAAAGTTGTCACCCTTTTTAGGTAAAGAAGTAAAGTATAATGAAAGGAAACAGAGCTTATGAAAACAAGGATGAGAAGTTAAAATGTGAACAGTAGCAGATTATTAATATTGCGGAGGAATGTCTAAGACAGATGTATGAGAAAAATTATGTTAAAAAAGGTGTATGAGAAATGAAAAAAAGTCTTTGGTAACTGAGAAAGTCCAACTGAACCAATGATCGGTTTTCAATGGGGGCCTGGGGAGAAAAGCTTCACAACATTTTCAAAAACATTTAAACAATAGTTGATGAGTAATGATGTACAAGAGGAGAAAAGGCAACCAACATATTGAATGTTTTACAATGAGATGGGGAGAAAGGCTACACAAACACAAACAAAAACATTGTGTATTATATACAAAGGGAGAAAAGCCCCACTGCAGATAAAACTCTTTATAATAAATTAGGGTATACGTTTTATACAAGTGGACAAGAGTCCCCACAACAGATTGAAATTAATTTACAGTTTATTGCTAGGAGAAATTGTCATCAGGAGTACTATATGTACTGCAAATGGTAAGAGACTTTGCAGAAGTAGATAGCCTGTGGCAAGTAAAGTAATATATAGTTATTCAAAATATTAACTATATTTCTGATAATATATGGAGGAGAGAAATAATAGAATGTTGCGATGCCAAAACAGAGAAATACAGTGAGATGAGGAGGAGTAATGAGCAGGAGGGAATATTAAGGACATGGAGAGAAAGGTGATTAGTATTAGAGTGCTGAGAATTTTATGGAAAAACACTAGAGAGGAAATAAGTAGTAAAGTGTCAGCTACTAGGCTGAAATGGTAGAAGATCTTACATTAGTACTATAGTATCATTAAAGTGAGAGCTACTTTTGATGTTAGGTCATTATTACCTGCTAAGGTATGAAAGTGCTAGTTATTCATAGTATGAAAGGCATAGTTATAGTAATTAAGCGGTCATGCATCAGTTATGAAGGGTGTGCAAGGACAGGTACAGGTGTCAAATAGATATTTTTCAGATTGGTCTTCAAACTAGAAAGGTTTCTTGTATGTTTAAGGGATAAGGGGATAGATTTCCAGGAGTGGACTACATAGCTGAAATAGAGAGAGGTACCTGCTGACAGATGTGGTTTGTAGGTAGTGAGGAGCATTTTGTTTTCAGATTGAAATGGCTTAGCGGGGGTGTATTTATGCAGCAAGTCTTGTACGGCTTGCTTTCTTCTGTTTTGTGTATTAATTTGTGGACTTAGAGTAGTTGGATGCAAGTGAGTTCCCTGGGTAATTCAAGCCAGTCAAGCTGTTTTAGGGCTAAGCAGTGAAGAATTCTGTTTGGTAATTTAGTGGCAGATTTTCTGTCTTTAATGTATCACTGGTTTAGTTTATTTTGAATGGAAGCTTGAAGGTAAGCAGTATTGGGGAGATATAAAGTAAAGTGGAAAGTAGTGTAGAGGAGTTTCCTGGATGAATCAGTTAAGTAGTTTTTGTTCTGTTGAGTAATCATAAGTTTTGGCGAGTTTTTTTTTTTTTTTTTGTAGTCTGTTGCACATGTGAGTCAAATTTCAGATTATCATCAATTGCCATGCCTAGTAGTTTGGTATGGGGAATGACTTCTATATGGATGTTATCAGTGGTTGTTATTGAGAAATTTTATTTGAGGTGTGTAAGCTCTTTTAGGAGGGATAGTAGCAGCTGTGTTTTTTTTTAGGATTGAGTAGAAGCTAGGAGTTATTGAGACAGCTTTCAACTGATGAAAATGAGTCTTGAGTGATATGTTGTAGAGTAAGGGTCTACATCATTTTGTCGAACAAGCTAAATATCGAATACCTCTTCGTCAAACTTTATCCATCAAAACTTAATCCATCAAATGATCACTTAGCAAAGATGTACCCAGGGAAAAAAAATTGCTCAGCCAACTTACCGACTATCACAAAAAACACATAATTTAAAACTCACCCAATGTAGGGGACTGTGCCCCCACACCCCCACCAACTAAATATACCTACTCCGACATTGCACTACAGTGTGGAAAAGGGCAAAATTCTGATGATGGCCAAATAGTTTTTCCTCCCTGGCTAAATCTTTGCTGAAGTGATCATTCCATGGATTAAGTGTCAACAGATAAAGTTCGACGAACAGGTATTCGATTTTTAGTGCATTCGACAAAATGATATAGACCCATAGAGTAATTGGGGCACTGACAGTACAGATTAAAGTGGAATTTTCTGCATAATATATGAGGGATGGCATTTGGCAGAGTGTCAGTTATTGGTAAATATGTTGACAAAGAGTGGCCATAGTATACCTTGGGGAAGACCTGTTTTGATGGGTAGGAATGATGAGTAGGAGTTAGTCCATTTAACAGACTGGAGACTAATGGAAATGTAACTGGAGAAAAAGTTGGTGAAGGTGTTTGATAGGTACAGTGAAGAGAGTTGTTTTAGAAGTAGGTAATTGGAAATGGTATCCAAGGCTTTAAACAGGTCCAGAAACATGGCAAAAACTAGTGGCCTTTGTGTCTGGCTAGGTTAATAGTGATGGTAGTGCTATGCCCTGGTCTGAAACCATGTTGGGTTGGGATAAGGAGATTGTTTGTAAATGTGTCATTAATTGATTATGAATGCATTTTTCAAGGATTTTTGAAAGAGATGAGAGAGTAGCAATAGGTCTGAAGTTGGATATAATATTAGTGTTAACCTTCATTGTGAAGTGGGATGATGTCAGTTTTTGTCCCCCATAAGGCTGGGACATGTGATGCCTAAATAGACCTGTTTATGAGAATGGATACTGGAAAGAAAATTTAGCTGGCTGCTATTATTGGAAATCAACAGGAATTTCATCTGAAGCTAGTGTACTTGGTTTAATTTGTTTGAGGTATATATTGATTGTTGTGGTGGATGTTGGTTGAAAGGAGAAAGTGTGAGTATTAATGGAATTGGTAGGTGAGACTGAGTAGAATGCAGTCAGATTATTAGAGGAGGTTGATTTGTTTTGAATTTGGTTGTGAAGTAGTTTAAGGTTGGTAGAGGTAAAATGATCATTGAAAGCATTAGCTGTTTCTCCTGTTGAGCAATGACAGTGGGGATTTGGTTATCCGTTTCAGCCAGGGTATAGTATTTTTGATATATGGAACTTAGAGTTATAAAGTTTCTTGTCTAGTTTATTTGGCATTTGACTTTATTTTGTATGTATTTATATTGCTGAAGATTACGTGTTTTATTATTGAGACATGCCTTCCAGGCTTTACCTCTATTCCTCACTAATTTCCTGGTGGTGGGAGTGAGCCAAGGAACAGGGTTGTGTTGCACTCTTTTAATCCTAAGGGGTGCATACTATTTAACAGGTCCATAAATATTTTATTAAAATAGTGAATAAGCATCATCTAATGACAAGAATTTTAGGATGTTCCAGTTGTGAGATTGCTGTGAGTTGTTAAACATTTGTGGGTGAAAGTTGTTCATGTTACATTTATATATGTGTTCCCTGGGAGATGTGTGGCATTTTGTTGTGGTGTATATGGGCAGATGGTCACTAAGTGGGCTTGCTAAGTTAATGTTTTGTGTTTCCTGGTTCCTTGTTGATTTTTTTTTTCTGGGCTTGCTAAGGTATCGTGGGAGCTTATATTGTTAGGGTAGCTTGTTAATAACTAGCCCAGGGTGGTAGCTTTATCATTTTTCAGGTTGATTCTAGTAGGATCAGAAAAGAGGTAGTAAAATAAAAAAAAAAAATCTAAGAAAAGAGTTACAGGAAGTAAGTGAAGGGAAAGAGGAATCTACACCAGGAAGTAAGTGAAGGGAAAGAGGAATCTACACCTGGATCAGATGGTTTAGAGTATGATTTATTTTAAATAAGGAAGCAACTGAGTCAGAAAAGGAGGGGATTTGGGGTTTAGTAAATGAATGGGTGAAAAAAGGAATTAAAAGATGAAGAAATTTGTTAAGATGTAAAAGAAGAAAATATTGACCAGTAACACTGGGGAAACAATTATAAAATTTGTATGAAAAGTATTCCAAGAAGAATTATGAGGATTTTGGATAAAGTAATAACTTAGAGTGTATATGGAGTAAGGGAAATAAATGTAAGTAAAATGCTTGTGATAATAAAAGGTGTAATAGAAAAATAGCAGGTGGGAAAGATGAAATAGGAATGCTCACCTATGATGTAGAAAAAGCTTTTGATACTATAAATCATAATGAAATGTGGAACATTTTGAAAGAATGTGGTATAGGAAAGAAGATGTTAATGGTCATTATGCCCATTTTTAAATTTCTTGGGTTTCCATAATGAATAGATATTAGGGAAAATACTAAGATCGTGATAATGTTGAATGTGGTCATAAGAAACTATGAGAATGGTGTAGGAGAAGCAAGATGAAAGAATAATAATGGAATAATATATTATTTCATGCAGATGACTTAGTATTAATTACAAAAATAAACTATGGAGGAAATAATTGATTGTTAAAACAGAAGTATTACTGGGTACAGTTAGTTTATGTTTAAATGAAAAAGAGTAAATGATTTGGAGAAGTGATGCATATTGGGAAATTAGTTTCACAAGGAATGAAGCTAGTGCATTCAGTGTGAGATTTGGAGAATATCTTTTAGTGGTAGAACAATATAGAGAATTGCTAAAAAAAATAAGATTGACAGTGTGGTGGAAGGTATTTCAACAGCCTGAAAAAAAAGTTTTATATGTTAATTACTTATGTTTTGAGGAAATTAGCTTAACTGAGTGGTATTTATGTTTTTTAGTTTTACGGAAAAAGAATAGTTTTTTTTTTTTTAAAGTTTCTTATAAGGTTCATGATTAAATCCAAATCCAAAGAAAAGTGGAATAGTGTACAATATGAAAGAAAATGGAGAGGGGGGCTGAATTTAAATCAGTCGTGTTTTTTTTTTTCCCAATTGGGCTTTGGTGTATTTATTTTGAGTGTTAACATGGTACATGAAAAAGTGAGAAGTAAGATGACAGAAATGTTATTGTGTAAAACTGAGATTATGAGTGGGATGAATTAAAGCAAAATAAAAAGAAAGGAAATGTGAAAATATGGATGGCAAGAAGTATGAAAAAAGATAAAGATGTGAAATTTGATTTAAATTCTGTTAAAAGATAGGAAGATTTGTCAAAAGAAAAATTAAAAACATACATTTTCTTGTATTTCCATGAGAAAATGTAGGAAAATATGTGAAAGGTACAATTAAAGAAAATACAAAAGAAATTTGAAATATTTTATGAAAGGAAGGGGGGTATGGAGGCCTGTGTTGAATAAATTGCCAATCAAGAGAAATATGAAATATAAAATATTTGAGGAAAGGTTAATGTATGTGAAATTGAAGAAACATTGCAGAGTTGATGTTCATCGTGTTTCACTGTTGCAGTCATTACTCTTGGGTTATCCTGCTGGCAGGCTACCCTCAGTCAGCCAGAATTCCAAAGTCTAGGTCCGGCGTCGGTTGCTGTTGCCTCTTCCCTGACGTCAGTGTGCCAGGGGTATAAAAGATGCAGCCAATGCCATTTTCTTCAGTCTTTCTTGCCGCGTGGTGCCCGAAGCAAAAGCAGTTTGCAAGTGCCAGTCGGCCGATTCCTGAGATTTTCAAATCCGAATTTCAGAACCGAAGTCTTCATTAAAGCTAAGTACCCCGTTGGGGAAACTTTTTTCTTTCTCCAGACCGAGTTAACAATTGTATTTCTTGTGGGAAGCAAATACCTCATAAGGATTTTTACTCTTACTGTATTCCTTGCCTAGGCCCTGATCACAACGTTGCTAGTTGTTGGTTTTGTGCTTATCTCACACCAGACAAACAAAAGCAACTGACTACTTACTTCAAAAAATTGGCAACAAAAACCCACTTATCTGCAAGGAAAATCCTGCAGGCCTTGGGTTTCATGGCATCCTGCATTCTACTAATTCCATATGCCAGACTGCATATGAGGAAACTACAATGGTATCTAAAAAGTGTTTGGACTCAACATTGCCACAGCCTGGAAACAGTAATTGCACTCATTCCCTGCCTGCAACAGGAGTTTCGATGGTGGGCAGAAGCCTGTCACCACAACAAGGGTCTGCCATTCAGTTTACCCACAGCCAGACAGACACTGACAATGGATGCATCAGATTGTGCCTGGGGGGCCCATATGGCAGGAAAATGTATTCAGGGCACATGGCCTGCAAACCAGATGCATCTTTACATCAATCAAAAAGAGATGCTAGCTATTCAAAATGCCCTGACAGCTTTCAAGGACCTGCTTCATCCAGGACAGTTACTGATAAAGACAGACAACACTACGGTCATGTGGTGCATAAACAAGCAGGGAGGTACACATTCCTACCCCCTCTGCAGACAAGCAATGACCTTATGGGACACAGCATTGGCTTTTCAAGTTCACCTGCGAGCACAATTCCTGCCAGGAAAAACAAATACTCTGGCAGACGAACTAAGCAGAAACCTCATGGATCCCCACGAATGGAAACTGGATTCACAAGTCTTCAGCATGATAGTAAGGAAGTAGGGATGCGCAGACATAGATCTATTTGCCTCCCCTCACAACTGCCAGTTACAGAGATTTTGCATAATGATATATCACAAACAAGCATGGAAAGTGGATGCCCTATCCTTCAGCTGGAAAAATCTAACAGTATATGCTTTTCCCCCACTGCCTCTCCTTCCCAGGGTACTCCTAAAGGTCAGACAAGAGAAGCCAACAATGATACTGATTGCACCAGACTGGCCACGCCAGCACTGGTACCCAATCCTAAAGAGCCTGTCTCAAGGTCCAGCATGGATATTGCCTCAAACTTCTCACTTGCTGACCCAACAAAACAATCAGATCCTACACAGCCAACTCAGGACCTTAAATCTGGCAGCATGGCGGATAATGTAGCCATTCAGAACACTCCTCTTTCAAAAGCTGTTATGGATGTTATCTTGGAGGCCAGGAGGCCCAGTACCAGAAAATCTTATGCAGAAAAATGGAAGAGATTCTGTGCTTGGAACTAGGAACAAGGCATTGACATGTGTGTACCAAATATCCCTCAGATTTTACAATACCTAACTGAGATGCTAAACAAAGGCCTTTCTTTCTCATCTGTTAAGATTCATGCCTCTGCCATTTCAGCCCATTACAATACGGAACCACCTATCTTTTCTCATCCTTTAATAAGGCAGTACCTCAGAGGGGCCAAAAGCATTAGGCCTCCAAGGAGAGCACCAATTCCGGCCTGGGACCTCAATTATGTTTTGGAAAAACTCACACTGCCTCCTTTCGAGCCAGCATCAACAACAGATATAAACTTCTTATCCTGGAAAACAGCTCTGCTCCTAGCAGTAACCTCTGCAAGGCGAGCCTCCGAGTTACAAGCACTCATGGCTGTGGAACCTTTCATCATTTTTCATCCAGACAGGGTTTCTCTGAGGACAAACCCTACATTTATGCCTAAGGTGGTGTCCAGTGTGGCCCTCAACCAAACCATTCACTTGCCTACATTTTATCCAAATCCACAGAACAAGGGTGAGAAAATTCTGCATTCTTTGGACACACACAGGCAGTTATGCTTCTACTTGGACAGAACTAAAGCTTTCAGAAAGACTGAGTAACTTTTAGTGTCATATGCTGCAGGATCACAAGGAAAGGCTATCTCAAAACAGACTATTTCTAAATGGATAGGCCATTGCATCCATTTCTGCTATTTTCAACATGGCAAATCAGTGCCTAAGGGCATTAGGCCTCATTCCACCAGAGCAGCAGCCACTTCAGCAGCCATCCTCAGAGGAGTACCAACCAAAGATATCTTAGAGGCTGCAACTTGGAGTTCAGTGCACACCTTCACAAAGCACTACCACCTACTTCTTTACTCTAAGTCCAGAGCAGGCTTTGCCACTGCAGTTCTGCAGGGCCTCATAGCCTCTCCTAATCCTATTTAGCCCAGCCACCCATCCTCAGCTTTGGGATTCAACCCAAGAGTAATGACTGCAACAGTGAAACACGATGAACGTAGTACAGTTGTGTACCTACCATAAATGTAAATGTTCAAGTGTATTCACTGTTGCAGTCCTGGTTACCCACCCACCATCCCCCTTTTTCTTTGCTGGGACTTATCTGCACTTCTCTATCCTATACAACCTTTTTGGTGTATTTGCTTGTAGATGATGGAAATGTTATTTTTGTACATGTATTTTTATTGGCATATTTTTCAGCCTACCAATTTGGGGGCACCTGACATCTGGGGCAAGAAAAACTGAAGAAAATGGCGTCAGCTGCATCTTTTATACCCCTGGCGCACTGACGTCAGGGAAGAGGCAACAGCAACCGACGCCGGACCTAGACTTTGGAATTCTGGCCGACTGAGGGTAGCCTGCCAGCAGGATAACCCAAGAGTAATGACTGCAACAGTGAATACACTCGAACATCTACATTTATAGTAGGTACACAACTGTACTTTTTCTGGACTACAAAGGAAGCAAGGATTTTTGGAATGTTTTCAAAAACACAAATGGCAAGGATTTAAAATCATAAACATGAATATGGTATAATTTGCTAAATACAAGGAGGGAACTAAGGAGCAGGTAAATGTGATAAGGTTTTTAATTCTTGATAATGTGGTGTTTGTGGAAAAGATGTTCTTATTACACTGTTTTTGGCTTGCTTAGATTCTTCTGCAAAAGAGCTATTCCACATTATTTTCCATAATATCATTTTCATGAACTTTACTGATTGGAACAGAAATCTAATGCAGTGCATAGAGACAGTAACAGTGGACAATCATACATATCTGTTAGGGGTGGGTTACAGAAGGTTACAGAAGCTCCACATTTAAGTTACACATGATATACATTTATAATTGCAGGGTAAAAAACATCTATATGTGATCTTATTTACATGATCTTTAAATATTTTTGAATATTTCTTACATGAATGTAACATTTAAAAAAAAAAACAAGAGAGAAAGTAACAGAAATCGGCTAATTATCGAATAGAGAATAACATACAGTAATAATCAACGTATTTATAGCATGAGGGCTGCAGGGAAAAGATCAAACTGGGGTGTTTTTGAGTTTAGTAATAAGAAGGGAGCTAATGATCATCAGGTAGTGGTGGCAAACAGGATGTAGCCATTTTTTTTTTCAAATTGTATTCTAAGGTCCTGCACTGCTCTTCCCCATACCATTGATGGTCCATCCCCTGCAGTAAGTGCTAGTTTTGCATGAAATAGAGCCCTAAGCAAAGTACTCCATGTGGCCCTTCCTGTTGCCCTCAAGTGCCCCCATTTTGTTCCTGACTTGTGTATAGCATCCACATTTTTTCTTTCACACACACACTGTATTACTCAGCATTTTTCTACATTCTTTCAGAACACACTAACTTGCCAAAACTGCACTATAACAGCTTATTAGGAAATCGTGAAATTTAGCCAAACGGCCTCCAGAAGTCATGGCATTCTGCCCTGAAGTGCATTGCAACATTTTGATCTAATGACGACCTCTATAAAAATCATAAGTAAGGAAAGAAATTTAGTTCGATGTATTCCTTTCAAAGAAGTAAAAAGTTGTGCCCAGTACTTAATGTTCAAAGCTGACAAAATATTAGTGCTTAGTAAGCAGAGAGGAAAATGCATATAAGGACACAGATCATATCTAGGAATATTGCCTGCCCCCCTTTAAAAAGGCAGTTACCTTCTGTAAATCCCTCTGGTGTTAGATTAGAATGAAAGTGAGAAAAAAAAAACACTCAGATTTCAAGTTGCTGCTCTTCTGTATCTGCACAGCATTCCTCTTCACCCATTCCCCAAAAAACAGCAATGGTCTGTGTTTACCCCTCTGATGTTAGACTGGGACAAAGATGAAAGAACAAACAGAACACAACGTATTTCAACTTGTTGCTGTCAGATGCACATACACTGCATGGTTTCTTACTTCTGCCTGTAAAAGATAGTGTATAACCACCTGATGTTTGATTCTGAGGAAGGTGGAAGGTGAAAAATAACAATAGCAGTAATGTGTAATATATTCCAAGTTGTTGCTCATAAACTAGCTATATTAACCTTCGGTATGCACAACCAAGGTTTGATTGTGAGGAACGTTAAATAAATAATAACCACACTGTCTCCAACCACATACAAGCTATGATGAACTTATGTGTATACCTCTGAAGATTGTGTCAATAAAATAAAAAAAAATAATGACCACACTGTCCCTAATCCTGACACTTGCTACAAATTTCTGTGCATATCACTAAGGTTTAACTGTGAGCAAAGTTAAAGAAATAATGACCACAATTTCCCCAGCTCCCCACACAAGCTGTAGCAAACGTCTGAGCACACCTCTGAGCAGGGCTGCTTTTAAACTAGTTGTGGTCTAGGGTAGACACCTGTACTAGGTCTGACAAAATCCATTTATACAGCACATGATGTGGGGGCTGCTATGCCCCAAGAAGATCTGAGGTTCTAGGTGCCCTGTAATATGAACATTTTCACTATGTACACCTCAAATGTCTAACAATGATAAGAATATCACTCCAATTCACAGAAACACATTGTAGTCCTTTAAAAAGTCAGAATAACAATTGTTGAACTTAAGCAAATGGTAGCAGGATCAGCCATTTGTGTCCACAAGCACCCCGCACATTAGTCCTGCAAAGCCAAATGAATGACTAAGCTGTGCAAACAACATAAAGGTCAGTCCTTAGCTTCATCCACAGATGGCACTCTCCACATCCAGCAGTTATAGCACTTTCTTTAGGGTGTACACCTCAGACATCTGATTGGGACAAAAAATAAAGGTCACTGTAATGTATCTTATCTCTAGAAAACGATACTGGACTGGGCTGCTATCCTGAAAGACAAAAGAATAGATGCATTTTAAAATTTAGTGCAAAGAAAATCATTTTAATGTGATTTATTATGCCTCAGTGGTTGCTGTTCATATAGACAAATGTTTGCTATATTGAACGTCATTCTGCTGGCATAAGAGACTGAATTATTTTAATGCCAGCTTCTGTTTGTGCAAGATAATGGTACACCAGTGAGTGTGTGTGGGGGGTGG
The DNA here is from genome assembly GCF_019279795.1 of Protopterus annectens. Classification (NCBI taxonomy): domain Eukaryota; kingdom Metazoa; phylum Chordata; order Ceratodontiformes; family Protopteridae; genus Protopterus; species Protopterus annectens. The sequence continues at coordinate 322,021,632 of NC_056731.1, forward strand.
CCTTTTCTCCCCTGTGGTGCAATCTTGGAGTTGGTATATATACAAGTACCAGGAGGTGTGGGTGTGCAGGGGTGCTTACCCCCCCCGTGCTACTTTTTCCGTTATTTTTAGAATTGGTCTTTTTAGATTGTTGTTTTTACTTTGCAACCTTTCGTTAGGTAATCACCTCAATGTATACAGAGATTGAAAAGATCACTGTTACTCAGGCACACACGCTCCTTTTAGGTATGGAATCACAGCAGCATTATATATTTATGTTTTTAATAGCTTCTGTTTATTTTACTCTGAAGAGAACAGAATGCTGCAGATTGTGTTCTAAAAGTTGTTCCCTGTAAATTAAAAAAGATCATCCTAGCTTGAGCTCCACCCTTACTTCAAATGACAATTTCTTTCTAGTTCTTGTAGATAATTTTATGTAATTTTCAGGACAAGGCCCCCTGGTAATCCCACTTTCACTTTGTTTTGCACAACCTAATATTTCTTAGGGAAATTAAGACAACAGAATCTCATATATATGCATGCCAGTCAAAACACATAAAACGTGCATATTATGCTATAACATACAAGCAGGACAGAAAATACTACGTTTTCACTAAAGAATATTATGTTTGACTCTGGTTTCATAAAACCCACTAGTTATATGACTCAGATGCATACTGAGTTTGTCAGATTGAAAAAGGTGCAAAATATACATTTTTGTGAAATGAATGGCAAAGCCAGAGCATCCAGCAATGTAAGACTATTTTGGTTGTAATTAGTAATAAAGGACCATTTATTTGTAACTTTATGGCATATTGTTGTAAATTTCTCAGAGTAATATTTTATGACTCTATGTTACAAAATGCATTTAGCTGGGGTTCCATCTTCAAAGACAAAAACATAAGTTTATCTCTTTGCAATGCAGTGTACATGGATCTAAACTGGGGTGATAGTGAGGGGTTGGGGAGCAGAAGTCCAATGACAAAAAATTCAGTATTCAGGAGAAATAAAACAATGTTTTTCATTCTGATGTACTGACAACTCAGTATGCCATTACTGTACTCAGCATACACAAGAATACATTTCCCATAACATCCACAGTGAGAATAGAGTATAATACAAAATGTCAAGACTGCAGCAATAAAGGCACATGAACGAAAACCACTGGCACGATCTTTGAAAAGTTATTTTTCTGCCTGAATTTAATATATAAATATGAAACTTTCAGGTAATACCAGCAGGATAGTCAGCTACAAAAAAACCCCACCTAAGACTGCAGTTCTAACCCATAGCCTCAATTTCACCAAACCCATGAATCAGACTGATTATTTAATCATTTAAGGTAATTGATAAGGCTAGACTGAAATTATAGAAAGAGAGCAATTGAATGAGTTCAGATAAAACAGTATTGGCTAACTGAGAAAACAAAATATAGTTGTCGGAAATGTTTGTGGGAAAACTTTGCAAAGACAAATACTGACTCAGAACAGTACCTGTGGTTTGAACAACAAATTTTAATGAAGGATGAGGGTATGAATAAATAAATATGCAGCCCACACTAACTGTTATGTGAACAGTTAAAAAAAAAATCAGGTCCCCAAGTAATACAAAGGAAAAAAAATAAATGTGCTACATATAGCTAGCCACAGAAAATAAATAAATGCAAATTTAAAAAAAAGCAGTAATGCAGACGGTAGTGGCTGTTAAATGTATAACTGTATTCAGATCACTTCTAAAAATGAAAAGTAGATATTTCACTCGTACCTTTCTCTTAACGTAATGGCTGCTATAGTTTTACCACATAGTGCTACAGCTCTCAGTTTTGGCCACAAATGCAGTACCGGTATACACAGAAGAGGGATCGGGATTGGCTGTTCGAGCTCCACTAATACTTGTACCTGTGGTGGCTGCCCCTTCTCTCCACCCTAGCTGTGCTCATAGCCGGCCTTAGGCATAGGCCAACTAGGCGGCCGCCTAGGGCGTCGGTCTAGCAGGGGTGCTTTTCCAGTATTTATTTGTTGTAGGTAGACCAGGATGGGGGCACCAGGTAGTGTGGTGGAGGGTGCCATGGAGCCCTTTTGCCTAGGGCACCAGTTGACCTAGGGCCACTCCTGTGCTACTGATTAAACAGCCAGGCAGCTGCTGAAAAACATAAACAGCCAGTAGAATAAAACAAAGGTTGTAGTACTAAGGATTAGAAGCCCACAAGTCTGTACTCTAAGTCCAGAAATACAGTGTAACCCAGATGTCAACAGCAAAGAGGTTTTCAGCTGAGAATCATATTGATAGATAAACTGAATATTCAGATGTCAGCAAACACACCTCATAAGATGACAGGTCTCAGAAAATCCAGCTAAAAGGTGTACTACAAAATGCGAGGAGACCAGTTCTTTAATAATACATTAGGTGGTAGTATGCATTAAGTTGAAAGAAATAAGATTTTTCCTTGAATTGCATCTTCATGCTCTGGACTAACCTATGTATGGCTGATAAGACAGTCAGAAAATGTCAAAAGTGAGGTGTTTAGCAGGTAGAGCTAACTGGGATATGCTTATGTAAGCTATTTTTTTCCAGTTTCTAATCTTAAAAGGTTAGACATGCTCATTTGTAAATTTCTGACAAGTGTAGACTGATCATGCAGTGACATGCGTGATTCTGCAATTATTAGTTTAATAACAGCATTTAGTTTAATAGCACTGAGATATGCATTTCATGTCATTTTTTCCACACTTGTAGACTGACCATACAGCAACATGCCTGATTCTACAAGTATTAGTTTAATAACAGCACTGAAGTATCCATTTCATGTCATTTTTTTCCACACGTGTAGCCTGACCATGCAGCATCATGCACAATTCTACAATTATTAGTTTAATAACAGCACTAAGGTACAGCTCTAAGGAATGCATTTTATGTTATTTTTTTTCACACACATGTAGATTTACTATGCAGCAACATGCATGATTCTACAATTATTGGTTTAATAACATCACAGAGGTATGCACTTCATGTCATTTTTTCCACTCATGTAGATTGACTATGCAGAGACATGCATGATTCTACAATTATTACTTTAATAATAGCACCGAAGTATACATTTCATGTCATTTTTTTCCACACACGTGTAGACTGATCATGTGGCGACATGCATGATTCTGCAGTTATTAGTGTAACAACAGCACTGAGGAATGCATTTCATGTTTTTTCCACACACGTGTAGAAAAATGCTGAGAACTAGAACTTGTCAGTTTCCTTCATGCTGTCACCTGATCACCCTGACAGCTTCTCCAATCACAATGTCCAGAAACAGTCGCACAAGGCAAAATGAATGGAAGAAGACAATCAGATACATGCAAAAAAAAAAAAAAACTTATAATCATGGCAGAACCATGGAATGTACAGCCAAAAGTGATAAGGGGTGAGTGGGGTGTGCTGCTTCTGTGACTCAGTAAATTGTGGCACTGCATTCTGATTTTCAGTTGGAATTTGTTGAGTTACAGAAGAATCGATTGCATTATTACATACCTGTCAGCTGTCTAGATTTTTGTATATTGTCCCTGATTTGCCATATGTTCAAACATGCCCTGCCACATATAAATGTTATGTGTGGGTTTTTTTTTTTTTGTAGTAAGTCATTCGGGATTCTAGTCTGTCAATAATATCAGACATTAGAGTTCCACATTTCTTGTTGTTCAGAAAATGCACATTGATGACCTGTTGTTCTGTCAACTTTTTAAGAGAATAAGAATATTTAAAAAATGACACTGGTTTTTAGACCTTCGTTTGTCCATTATGTTTGGCTTTTGACCAGAATTCTTGGCAAAGAAGTTGAAAGATATACATTAGGAAAAGGAGGAGATATGCACATTGTGCCACAGCCTAAAAGTGCTTTTGAGAATCTTCTTAACTGTTAAAGCTCTGTTGAACTGCAGCTTAAAGCAATGCATGCAGTGACCAAGTTCATTCATCTGCCATTCACCCATGCAAGCAGGAGCTGATTAAACTGTCCAGTTTTCTTCCAGCAGCCACATGAAGAAATCCTGCATATAGGTTCATAGGTAGGTACCAGACTATCGGCCCTGGGGCCTATACAAGCCCAGCCAAAAAGGTACTCTGGCTTTTGCCACCCAAGAAAATTATTTTCCTGTGCCACTGTCGAGCAGAGCCACAGAAGTGATCCCCGGGGTGAATTTCCTATTTCCCATCCAATCATCAAGATTTTTTTTGAAGAGTGCTAATGAGGAGCTTTGTTTGATATAGATAGGTAGTTTATTCCAGAGTTTGGGAAGTCTCTGGGACAAGAATCTATCCCTCCTCTTCTGTTTATTGTGGTGACAAGGATGTTCATCGTGTTACCCTGCTGCAGTCATCACACTTAGGGTTATCCTGTCGTCAGGCGGTCTCGCAGTCGGCCGGATTTCCAAAGTCTTGGTCCGACGTCGGTTGCTGTCACCTTATCCCTGACGTCAGTGCGCCAGGGGTACATATATTGCAACCAACGCCATTTTCTTCAGTCTTTCTTGCCGCACTGTGCCCAAAGCAGAAGCAGTTCGCAAGTGCCGGTCGGCCGACTCCTGAGATTTTCAAATTCAAATTTCAGACCAAAGTCTTCTATAAAGCTAAGTACCCCGTTGGGGAAACTTTTCTTGCCTCAGACCGATGTCAGAAAAAGTTAACAATTGTATTTCTTGTGGGAAGCAAATACCTCATAAGGATTTTCATTCTTATTGCATACCTTGCCTAGGCCCTGATCACGACGTCACTTCTTGTCGTTTTTGTGCTAGATTTAATAAACGTACTATTAAAAGATGATTTGATTTCGCATGACACTTTTTTGGCAGAAAATTTAATTATAACATGCCGTCGGGGCTACCGACTACCGGCGTGCACAAAAAGCGCAGGGATAAGGATCGACAGCCCAGGCCTAAGCCCGATTCCGAGGCCTCGGTTGATCCGGCCTCCGGTTCTCCAGTTATCAGTGAGGCACCGACGCAGCCTCTGACTACCGCAGTTCAGGAACCCGAGACCGCTACGGATATTTTGACGGAATGTACTAGGCCGACGCAGCCTTTTACTTCAGGCCCTACCGACGATTTACCTTCCAAGGACGTCGGTGTTTCTGAAACACCATCGCCTTCTGATGGTGTTTTCAGACCGACGACTCTTACAGTCAAAACGTCTTCCAAGTCGAAGATTCCTTCCAAATCGAAAAAGGCTTCACTTCAGTCTCCTGTTCAAGGCCCTATGCCTAAGAAACAGATGCTCAAGATGGCTGAAGATTTGATTTCTCTTATCAGGGGTTCTCAGCCTCCTCCTGACAAAAGGCCTAGACAAGAGGAAGAATCTGCTTCCTCTGAACAACTCTCTATTTCTTCGGATTCCTCTGAGGACCAAGACTATTCCTTCTCTCCTTATGAAGATTCTGATGCTGAGGACTCTATTCCCTCAGCTTCCCCTCCAGAAGATTACTCTTTTGGGGAAACTTTACACACTATGAGGGAACATTTTCACTGGGAAGGTCAGGATTACTCTGATTCCAAGAAAAGGCTCAGAGAGTTTCTTTTACTCCCCCAACACAGACCACTTGCCATCCCTCCTGTTTTGGACATTGTGGTTGATGTCTATTTAGAATCCAGTTTCAACCCAGACTCTCTGCCTCCTGCCCCGGCCAAGCCTGACAGATACTACAGAGTTCCTGATTCCCACAAATTTCTTTACAAAAGCCCAGCAGCTGACCCAGAGACTATCTCCCAGGGTCCCAAGGGGGCTAAGGCTTCCATGGCTAAAAATCCAGTACCTTCTGAAAGGGATTCAAGAGCACTAGACAGATGGGGGAAAAAGGTTTACACCTCAGCCACTTTAGCTATGTGAGCTCTAAACTGTCAATTTCATATGCTTAAGTATCAGCTATTTCTGATCTCTCAGTTAAAACAAAAGATAACCCCCCTCCCTCAACAATCTGAATTGAAAGAAGTACAGGATTTGTTGCACGCCACCGAGCAGGTGGGCAAACATACCTTACAATGTGGGTTTGATTCTTTAGAGGCCTCCTGCAGAAGAGTTGTCACTGGATCAGTTATACGCAGGCATGCCTGGTTAAAGGAACAAAGTCTGCCTGATTATGTTAAAGCAAAACTACTAGATGCTCCCTTACAGCAGGATTTTCTTTTTGGTGTTAAAGCAGAAGAAGTTTTAAAGAAAATGGAAGATAAGGCAAAATCAATGCAGACAGTCAAAGATTTCCTACAGGTACAACCCCCTCGCTTCAGCAGAAACTGGCCAACAAAAAATTGGTGCTTTCCAGCCACTGACAGGCCTCAGAGGGGTAAATACAGGCGCCCAAGGGGCAGAGGACAACCACAAGCTCAGTATAAACCTCGCCAATGGGGCACTTCAACCCAGGAGGGAGTAGAAGACAGATGTTCATCGTGCCATACTGCTGCAGTCATTACACCTGGGGTTATCCTGCCGTCAGGCGGGCCCTCGGTCGGCCAAATTCCAAAGTCTTGGTCCGGTGTCGGTTGTCGTCGCTTCTTCCCTGACGTCAGAGCAGCAGGGGTATAAAAGAGGCAGCCGACGCCATTTTCTTCAGTCTTTCTTGTCGCGCGGTGCCCGAAGCAGAAGCAGTTCACAAGTGCCGGTCGGCCAGCTCCTGAGATTTCCGAAAAGGATTTCAGCCGAAGTCTTCTCTAAAGCTAAGTACCCCGTTGGGGAAACTTTTCTTGCCTCAGACCGATGTCAGACAAAGTTAATAATTGCATTTATTGTGGGAAGCAAATACCACATAAGGATTTTCACTCATACTGTATACCTTGCCTAGGCCCAGACCACGACGTCTCGGGCTGCCGCTTTTGTGCTAGGTTCAATAAACGCACTATAAAACGTTGGGCGGAGTTCGCCCTTCCTTACTTTGGCAAAAATGTAACTACAGCATGTCGTCGGATTTTCCGACACCAGGCTTAATGAAAAAACGCAAAGATAAAGAAAGGCATCCGAGGCCCAAAACGGACACCGAGACCACGCTTAGGCCTGTCGCCGGATCTCTGGTTCTTAGTGAGGTGCCTTCGCAGCCCCTGACTACCGCTGAATCTATTTTACCGGCTACCTCTCAATCTGAAGTTGCAGGCCCTCCGGAGCCGATTACCTCTCCAGACACCGATGCCACTCTTGGTGAGCAACCAGAAAATTTAGCTAGGCCTTCAGTTTCTGAAGGCGTTTTCCAGCCTACTTCTATTACCATTAAACCTTATTCAAAATCTAAAGCCCCTATGAAAATTAGGAAACAGGGTCCTCAGACCCCCTCTCAGCAACCCATGCCTAAAAAGCAGATGCTCAAGATGGCTGAGGATTTAATTACTCTTATCAAGGGTTCTCAGCCCCCCTTAGAAAAAAGACCCAGGTTGGAGGAAGACTACCCTTCCTCAGATCAAGCTTCCATTACCTCAGGTATTTCTGAGGACCAGGATTACTCCTATTCTACCTATGAAGACTCTGATGCAGAGGAATCAATTCCCTCGGTTTCCCCCCCAGAGGACTATTCTTTTGGGGAAACCTTGCATACCTTGAGGGAACACTTCCACCGGGAAGGACAGGATTACTCAGATTCTAAGAAAAGGCTCCGGGAGTTTCTCCTTCTTCCTCAGCATAGGACCCTTGCTATTCCTCCGGTTTTTGATGTTTTTGCAGAAGCCAGTCTGAATCCAGACTCCTTGCCTCCTGCCCCAGTTAAACCAGACAGATACTACCGGGTCCCTGATTCCCACCAGTTTTTGTATAAAAGCCCTGCTGCTGACCCAGAAACCATTTCACAGGGTCCTAAGGGGATTAAGGCCTCTACTGCAAAAAATCATTTACCTTCTGAAAGAGATTCCAGAGCATTAGAAAGATGGGGGAAGAAGGTGTATACTTTTGCCACTTTAGCCATGAGGGCATTAAACTGCCAATTTCACATGCTAAAATACCAGCAGCTTTTGATCTCCCAATTGAAACTTAAGATGACACAAACAGATCAACCAGATTTAAAAGAGATGCAGGATTTATTGCATGGAGCAGAACAAGTGGGAAAACATACTTTACAGTGTGGTTTTGTTTCATTGGAGGCCTCATGTAGAGCAGCTGCTACCGGCTCTGTGATACGTAGACATGCTTGGCTAAACGAGCAAACCTTACCAGACCATGTAAAAGCAAAGTTATTGGATGCACCATTGCAAAAGGATGTATTATTTGGTGTCAAAGCAGAGGAGGTTTTAAAGAAAATGGAAGAAAAGGCAAAATCTATGCAAACAGTTAAAGATTTCTTGCAGGTACAACCTCCTCGCTTCAGCAGAAACTGGCCATCAAAAAACTGGTCCTTTCCAACCACTGACAGACCCCAAAGGGGTAGGTACAGATGCCCCAGGGGCAGAGGACAACCACAAGGTTCTTACAGACCTAGACAATGGCAAACAACAACTCCAAGAAGTGGAGAAGACAGGCCTCAACCATTCCGGAAGCAAAATCAATGACTTCCCCCTACGCCTGCCAAACAAACATTCAATGGCAGCACCTTTGGGCAGAAAACTGGCCTTATTTCCAGACAATTGGCACATTATTACACAGGACGAATGGATTCTGGACATCATAAACAGAGGCTACAGATTCCACTTTCATACCCTTCCAAAAATGAAAGGTATGCTAAACCTGCCACAAAATCAATGGGCAGAGGCACAAAAACAAATTTCCGCTCTCATGGATATGAAAGCAATTCAAAAGATACCTACAAAAGAACAAGGTCAAGGTTTTTATTCAAGACTATTTCTGGTACCAAGGAAGGACAAAGACTGGAGACCCATCTTAGACCTATCTATCCTGAACACGTACTTAGAGGTACCAAAATTCAAGATGCTCACATTACAGCAGCTCCTTCCCATGTTGGGCAAGGAGTCTTGGCTGGTAACGTTGGACCTCAAGGAGGCATACCTGCATGTCCCTATCAGACAAGATTGCAGAAGATACCTCAGATTTCTTGCAGGTACAATGCATTATCGATTCTCTGCATTGCCCTTTGGCTTATCTACTGCGCCCAGAGTATTTATGAAATGCCTGGCATCAGTAATTGCATTTTGCAGACAACGAGGAATACAAATCTACCCATATCTGGACGACTGCCTGATCCAAGCGGACAGCAAGGACATTCTTCTACAGCATTTGGCGTTTGTAATAAAATTGTTAAATTGCCTAGGGTACACAGTAAACAAAAAGAAATCAAAACTGATACCCTCACAACAGATAATATTCCTGGGTGCCAGCTTAAATACAATGGCCCAGATGATTTATCTCACGCCAGACAAGCAAAAGCAACTGTCTCAATACTTCAGAAAAATGACAACTTTAACCCAGCTTACTGCAAGGAAAATCCTGCAGGCTTTGGGGTTCATGGCATCCTGCATTCTACTAATACCATTTGCAAAGCTGCATATGAGGAAACTACAATGGTACCTGAAAAACTTATGGTCTCAACACAAACACAGCCTGGAAACAATTATACCACTCATTCCATGCCTTCAAAAGGAATTTTTGTGGTGGGCTCAAGCATGCCAAAGAAACACGGGTTTCACTTTCTGCATACCTCAAGCAAATCAAACCATCACAACAGATGCTTCGGACTACGCCTGGGGAGCACACATCGCAGATCAGTGCATTCAAGCAAGATGGTCTCAAAAACACATGCACCTTCACATCAACCAAAAGGAGATGCTAGCAGTACAAAATGCTCTTACAGCCTTCAAGGACCTATTGCATCCAGGTCAACTGTTAATAAGAACAGACAACACCACAGTTATGTGGTACATAAACAAACAGGGAGGCACACATTCCTACCCCCTGTGCAGACAGGCAATGGCCCTGTGGAACACAGCATTGGCCTTACAAGTACAACTACAAGCGCAATTCCTGCCAGGAAAGGAAAATATTCTGGCAGAAAAATTAAGCAGAAATATGACAGATCCTCACGAGTGGGAGTTACACCCTCAAGTATTCTCAATGATAGCACAGAAATGGGGACAGCCAGACATAGATCTATTTGCCTCCCACAGCAATTACCAGCTGAAAACATTCTGCACAAGGACCTACCATCCACAGGCCTGGAAAGTGGATGCTCTATCTTTCAGTTGGACATCATTGACAACCTATGCCTTCCCACCTCTACCTCTACTGACAAAAGCTTTACTAAAAGTCAGAGCAGTGAGGCCACAAATGATTCTCATTGCTCCGGACTGGCCTCGTCAGCACTGGTACCCGCTCCTAAAGAGCCTATCTCATTCACCACCTTGGAGCCTGCCTCAATTCCCACTTCTGTTGTCTCAGCAAAATTAAAAGATCCTCCACAATCAGCTCAGGACACTAAATCTAGCTGCATGGAAAATACCTTAACTTATCAATCTACACTCCTCTCAAAGGAGGTCCAGAATGTCATCCTGGAGGCCAGGAGACCCAGTACCAGAAAAGCTTACTCAGGCAAATGGAAGCGATTTTGTGCATGGAACCAAGCAAAAGGCCTAAATCCTTGGATATTAAATATACCTCAGATTCTACAGTACCTAGCTGACATGTTAAACAGTGGCCTTTCCTTCTCATCCATCAAAATCCACACCTCAGCTATTTCAGCACAATACAATACGGATACTCCCTTATTCTCACATCCTTTACTAAAACAGTCCCTCAGAGGGGCAAAAAATATAAGGCCCCCACGACATCCACCAGCTCCAGCTTGGGACCTTAACTTCGTACTGGAAAAATTGACATTACCTCCTTTTGAACCTGCCTCCTCAGCAGAACTGCAATACTTGTCATGGAAAACAGCTCTGCTTTTGGCTATTACCTCAGCACGCAGGGTTTCGGAGCTACAGGCCCTTATGGCAGTGCAACCTTTTCTCATTTTCCATCAGGACAGAGTCTCTTTATGTACCAACCCTACCTTCATGCCAAAGGTAGTATCCCGTGTGGCTTTGAATCAGGCTATCCATTTACCTACCTTTTATCCAAATCCCCAGAATAAAGGGGAGAGACTACTTCACTCCTTGGACATTCACAGACAACTTCGATACTATTTGGACAGGACAAAGTCATTCAGAAAATCTGAACAACTTTTTGTGTCTTATGCTGCTGGTGTTCAAGGTAAGGCTATTTCCAAACAGACTATTTCAAAATGGATAGCCCACTGCATCCGCTTTTTCTATTCTTTTCATGGGAAAACAGTGCCAGGACACATCAGATCACACTCCACCAGGGCAAAAGCTACCTCAGCAGCATATCTCAGGGGGGTCCCAACCAAGGACATTTTGGAAGCAGCTACTTGGAGTTCAGTGCATACTTTCACCAAGCACTACCACCTGCCACTATACTCTAAATCTAGAGCGGGCTTTGCCACCGCAGTCTTGCAGGGCATTCTAGCCCCTCCTCATTCAGCCTAATACCAGCCTCCCTTCCATAACTTTGGGATTCACCCAAGTCTAATGACTGCAGCAGTATGGCACGATGAACATAGTACAGTTTTGTACCTACCATAAATGTAGATGTTCGAGTGCACATACTGCTGCAGTCCAGGTTTCCCTCCCTCCATCCCCTCTCAGGACAGGACTTTTGGCAAACACCTCTAGCATACATCCAACTTACGGTACTCCAATATGGTGTATTTGCTTACAACTACTGATTGGATTTACCTACTTATGTAAGTTTGCATAACATCATGTATTGCCTGCCTATTTGGGGGCACCTGACATCTGGGGCAAGAAAAACTGAAGAAAATGGCATTGGCTGCCTCTTTTATACCCCTGCCACTCTGACGTCAGGGAAGAAGCGACGACAACCGACACCGGACCAAGACTTTGGAATTCGGCTGACCGAGGGCCCGCCTGACGGCAGGATAACCCCAGGTGTAATGACTGCAGCAGTATGTGCACTCGAACATCTACATTTATGGTAGGTACAAAACTGTACTGTCTCAACCCACCAGAAGGCAAACTCAATGACTTGCACCTCAGCTGGCCGAACAAAGCTCTTTTGTCAGCCCCCCCTGGGGGGAAAACTAGCACTATTTGCAGACAACTGGCACATGGTCACAAAGGAGAAATGGGTCCTAGACATCATTTTACGAGGATACAGATTCCACTTTCACACCTTGCCAATAAAAAGAGGAATGCCAAACCTGCCACAAAGTCAAAGGGCAGAGGCTCAAAAACAAATTACAGCTCTCATGGCCATGAGAGCCATTCAAAGGGTACCAACTCAAGAGCAAGGCCAAGGATTTTACTCAAGACTCTTCCTAGTACCCAGAAAAGAAAATGCTTGGAGGCCAATTCTGGACCTTTCAATTCTAAACACTTACTTACAAGTTCCCAAATTCAAGATGCTAACACTACAGCAGCTACTTCCCATGTTGGGCAAGGAAGCATGGCTGGTAACGTTGGACCTCAAGGAGGCATACCTGCATGTCCCTACCAGACAAAGTTGCAGAAGATAAAAAAGCAACAACCACAAATTCCACCGATAGATTTAATAAAAAAACTTGCAATACTCTGACGTCTCGGCCAAAGCCTTCAAAGAGTATAATACACAGAAAAACTTCAACAATATATATACACAAGTGCAAGTACTAATTAAACCATTTAAGCATTAACAATCAATTAAGCAATGCCTTCCAATTAAATTCTTCATTCAGCCCACATGGAGACATTGTCTTAAATTTTAAAATATACATTGCTTCTTTTTTTAATAAAACTGCCTTAACATCCACTTTATAATTTGTAGGTAAACAAACTTGTTCTAAAATAGTACCTCTAAGACAATTACTCATACCCCCATGAACATGAAAGTTGCAGAAGATACCTCCGTTTCATTGCAGGTTCAACCCATTATCAATTCTCTGCACTGCCCTTTGGATTATCTACTGCGCCCAGAGTATTCACAAAATGCCTGGCACCAGTAATTGCATACTGCAGACAAAGAGGAATTCAAATATATCCATACCTGGACGACTGCCTCATCCAAGCAGAAAGAAAAGACATTCTCTTACAACATCTGACTGTAAAGCATCTACTAAATTGTCTGGGGTACACAGTAAACGAAAAGAAGCCAAAACTAGTACCCTCACAAAAAATGACATTCCTGGGTGCCAACTTGGACACAACGTCCCAGAAGGCTTATCTTACACCAGACAAGCAATTACAACTGACTCAATATTTCAAGACAATGGCAACAAAGACACAATTAACTGCAAGAAAAATTCTGCATGCTTTGGGCTTCATGGCATCTTGCATTCTGATAATACCATTTGCAAAACTGCATATGAGGAAATTACATTGGTACCTAAAAAGCGTATGGTCTCAACACAGCCACAGCTTGGACACAGTGATATCTCTCATTCCCTGCCTTCAACAGGAATTTCTATGGTGGGCACAGGCATGTCACCTCAACAAGGGTCAGCCTTTCACCTTGCCCCCACCCAGGCAAACTATCACAACAGATGCTTCAGACTATGCCTGGGGGGCACATATGGCAGGTCCATGCATTCAAGGCCTATGGACTGCAGAACAAAGAAAACTGCACATAAACCAAAAAGAGATGCTAGCTGTACAGAAAGCTCTGACAGCCTTCAAGGATCTACTACAGCCAGGACAACTTGCAATAAAGACGGACAACACCACAGTAATGTGGTACATAAACAACAAAGGGGGCACACATTCCTACCCTCTTTGCAGGCAAGTAATAATCTTATGGAACACAGCTCTGGCCTACCAAGTCCAGTTATAAGCTCACTTCCTGCCAGGACAGAAAAACACATTGGCAGACGACCTAAACAGAAACATCAAAGATCCACACAAGTGGAAGCTAGACCCACAAATATTTATAATGATAACTCAAAGATGGGGCCTACCAAATATAGACCTGTTTGTCAGTCCTCAAAACTACCAGCTGACAAAATTTTGTACAAGGACATTCCACCATCAAGCTTGGAAAGTGGACGCTCTCTCCTTCAGTTGGAAAAACCTGACAGCATATGCCTTTCCTCCATTACCTCTTCCCACAAAGGTTCTTTTGAAGGTCAAAAAGGAGAAACCTTGAATGATTCTCATAGCCCCAGACTGGCCACGCCAGCACTGGTACCCGCTATTGAAGAATATGGCTCACAGCCCACCATGGATATTGCCTCAAATACCTCATTTACTCACGCAGCAAGACAAGCAGATTCTACACAGCCAGATCAAAACCTTAAACCTGGCTGCATGGCAAATCAATTAAGCATCCAACCAGCCCCTCTTTCACAACCAGTACTGGATGTTATTCTAGAAGCCAGGAGGCCAAGCACCAGGAAGGCTTACTCGGACAAATGGAAAAGGTTTTCTGCTTGGAACCAAGCTAAAGGCCAAGACACAACTCAGCCTCATATGCATCACATTCTGCAGTATTTAGCTGAGATGTTGCATAAAGGACTTTCCTTCTCCTCAATTAAAATCCATGCTTCAGCTATTTCAGCTCACTACGACACAAATCCACCTTTATTTTCAAATCCACTCCTAAGGCAGTTCCTCAGAGGGGCAAGAAACATTAGACCTCCTAGAAGAGCTCCTACACCAACATGGGACCTCAACTTTGTTCTGGAAAAACTAACGCTACCTCCCTTTGAACCAGCTTTTTCTGCAGACCTTCAGTTCCTATCTTGGAAAACTGCCCTGCTCCTGACATTAACTTCTGCTAGGAGAGTTTCAGAATTACAGGCACATATGGCAGTGGAACCTTTCCTCATTTTTCATCAAGACAGAGTTTCTCTACGAACTAATCCTTCCTTCATGCCTAAGGTGGTTTCCAGTGTAACTTTAAATCAAACCATCCATCTACCCACTTTCTTCCCCAATCCACAGAACAAAGGTGAGAGACTCCTGCATTCCTTGGACATTCACAGACAGCTTCGATACTAGTTGGATAAAACTAAGGCTTTCAGAAAAACTGACCAGCTCTTTGTTTCCTATGCTACAGCTTCTCAAGGGAAGGCCATATCCAAGCAAACCATTTCTAAATGGATAGGCCATTGCATACGATTCTGCTATACCCATCATGGGAAACCAGTTCCTCCTACCCTTAGATCCCACTCTACCAGGGCAACAGCTACCTCTACAGCCTTTCTCAGGGGGGTTCCTACCAAGGAAATTTTAGAAGCTGCACCTTGGAGTTCTGTACACACCTTCACCAAACACTATCACTTACCTCTTTATTCTAAGTCTAGGGCAGGCTTCGCCTCTGCAGTTCTGCAGGGCCTCATTGCCTTCACTAACCCTCTATGATGCCTCCACCCTACCTTAGCTTTGGGACTCAACCCAAGTGTAATGACTGCAGCAGGGTAACACGATGAACATAGTACAGTTTTGTACCTACCATAAATGTAGATGTTCGAGTGTTCACCCTGCTGCAGTCCAGTTTACCCCCCCTCCAACCCCTCTGATCTACTGGCTAAATCTTTGCTATGCCTTACTGATGTATTTGCTTATAGCTGAAGGGTTTTTGTGTTTGTACAGTGTTCTCACCTTTTGGTACTAATTTGGATCACCTTTTTGGGGGCACCTGACTTCTGGGGCAAGAAAAACTGAAGAAAATGGTGTCGGTTGCAATATATGTACCCCTGGCACACTGACGTCAGGGATGAGGCGACAGCAACCGACGTCGGACCAAGACTTTGGAAATCCGGCCGACTGCGGGACCGCCTGACGACAGGATAACCCCAAGTGTGATGACTGCAGCAGGATGAACAGTCGAACATCTACATTTATGGTAGGTACAAAACTGTACTTTAGGTCCCTAGAGTGTGTAGCTCAGAAGGATTGAGATTTCTTTAAGTGGAGTATGTCCAACACCTCTGGGTTTGACATAGCTTTGTATGTTAGGCAGAGATTACCTCTGAGTAGGCGATATGCGACGGAGTAAATCTGGAGTTTTTTGAGACGGTCTGCGTAGGGCATCTGTTTGAGGCTGGTAATCCTCTTTCTGAGTTATTTCTGCAGCCTTTCCAGTTGTTGTAGATGTCTTGTGAGGTACATACCAAAAGGGGCGTTGTACTCTATAATGGGTATAATGAGTGATGAGTAGAGGGAAACAATGACCTCTTTTTTTCTGGATGAGAAACCTTTTGCGATGAGGTGTGCCATGTAGAAGGGTTTCCTGACTACTGTGGCAATGTGATTATCAAAGGAGAGACTACTGTCCACCTGTGTCCCAAGGTCTCTTATCACTCAAGGGGATGACAATGCACTTTTTGGCATTGAGCTTGAGGCCATGGCTTTGACACCAGGTATCAATCTCAGTGAGGCCCTTTTGCAGGATGTCCACATCGTTAGGAGTTTCGATTATGGCTCCTAGTTTGCAGTCATCTGCGAACTTCGTTAGCCAAAGACTTTCTGTGTTAGCCTGTACTTCAGAGAAGTCGATACTAAACAGGAGAGGACCCAGGACTGAACCCTGTGGTACTCCACTTGTCACTGGTCTGAAGTCGGATTTGGAGTCTGCTACTTTCACAGTGTGGGTTCTGTCAGTGAGCCAGTTGGCAATCCATCTTGTGACATAGGGATTTATACCTAGTTTAGTGAGTTTATGTATAATTCCAGAGTGGGGGATGGTGTCGAAAGCCTTGGCAAAATCTAGATAGGCTATGTGAACCGCCTTACCCTCATCTACGGCTTTGGTGACTGCTTCAAAGAAGTCTATCAGGTTTAGGAGACATGATCTGCCTTTTACAAACCCGAACTGGGTGGAGTCCAGAGTTTGGAGATTATCAATGTCTTTGTTTATAAGTCCCATGATGATACGTTCCATGGCCTTGCAGACCAGGCTCATCAGGCTAATGGGGCGGTAGTTCCCGGGGTCCGTGGTGGCTTCCCCCTTGTGGAGTGGGATAACCGTCGCTGTGCGCCATTCAGCAGGCACAAAGCCTGAGGTGAGGCTATGATTGAACATGGTACTTAGGTGGGGTGCCAGTTCGTTCTGTAGTTCATGTAGAATGCAGCCTGGGATGTTGTCTGGTCCCATGGATGCGGTGTTTTTGGCTTTGGAGAGTATGGATTTTACCTGTGCAGCCGTGATTACAGGAACTTTGCATTCTTCCGGTATAGAGATGGGCTCTTTAGGGGGTGAGAGGGGGGTAAAGTTAGCACTGAACCTATCTGCCAGGATGTTGGCAATATCAGTTGGGTCTGTATATTTAGTGCCATTGTGCTGTAACTCAGAGCAGATCTGAGTGTTGCCATTGAGATTCTTGACATAGCTATAGAATGCTTTGTGGTTGTCTTTAGAATCAGTGGCAATTTTGTTTTCATAACTAGCTTTGGAGGATTTTATCAGGGATCACAGCTTCTTACTAAGGCTGACCAGGGAGCTCCTCCACTCATGGGATTTTACTCTCTTTTGCAACAGTTTCTTCCTTCTGTTGTACAGTTTGTTTATGGCAGGGGACAACCAGATTGGCTTCCATTTTTTGGAGGATAGCGTCTTGGTTCTGTTTGGGATAGCACAATCCATGCACTCATGTAAGTGCTTATAAAGTGCAACTGTGTAGGATTCAGTAGTCGTAACTGTATTGTCCATCTGCATGGGTGCCATGAAGTTCACCACTTCTGTCTTAAGAAGCATGAAGTTGGCTTTGGAGAAAATTTTTACTATGGTTTCCTTAATGGGGGGTGGGGGCAGGATGTGGATATCTAGGTTAATTAGCTTATGGTCAGATCGGACCAATGAGGCATTGACTTCAGGTGTGGAACACCGGTCACTCATGTTGGTAATGACTAGATCTAGGATATTGTTGCCCCTGGTGGGAGTGTGGATAAGTTGATCCAGGGCATTGGAGTTTATGAATTCCAGAAAGCGTTGCGCGAAGGGGTTGGTACATGAGTAGTTTTCCCAGTTAATGGTGGGGTAGTTGAAATTGCTCATTATTAGGGTGTTAGGTTGAATCCTAATATTTTCCAGTACATCGAGAAAAGAGGAGTGGGAATTCTGGGGCATGGAGGGGGATCTGTAGCAAACTACAGTTTGGATTGCAGTTTTGCCCAGAGTTAGTTGCACTTGGATAAGCTGAGCAACTAGCCTGGAGGTGTGGATATCCTTAATGAATATAGACACACCTCTGCCTTTTGTGTTCTGGTCCAGGTTACATGGCTGAAAAGTGTGGTATGAGTTATAGCCTGGTAGTGCAGGGTTGCTCTCTGGAGCCTTGAACCAGGTCTCAGTCACTGCACAGATATCGATGTTCTCCATTTTAAGGAGTGCCTCGAGTGAGTGCATTTTGAGATTTAGACTTCTAGCATTGAGTAGCATCACCCTCAGTTTTTGCTTGCCTGTTCCTGTTATGGAGGTGAATTTGTCATTTGAACCTTGCCTAAAAAAGGCACTATAGGGGCACCAAGAGCCTTAGCCAGTATCCAAAATCCCAGGGGCGACAGGTGCAGGCCATCTCTGGCAAAGCATCGTGGTCTGTCGACCATGTCATTCCAAGCAGATAGATCCTGGATCCCTTCAGAATGACACCAGAAGCTTAGCCAATTGTTGAAGTCAATCATTTTGTCCTTGTACTGCGGCATCATTCTGGGTAATGGCAGGATGCTACTCAGGGCTAGGGTCATACCTGCCTGGGCTACAAGATCAGAGAGCTCTTCCATGTCTCTTTTCATGTAGTCCAGGGGGGTACATTTCAGGTCGTTCACACCAACATGGACAATGACAGAGTCATATTTGTACTTGTTGTGGAGTGACCTGAGTGCATGGGTTATGTGGCGGATCTTGGCACCTGACAGGCAGCTGACAGTAACCTTCTCCTTGTTTAGCCTGGTGAGTGGGACATCAGTGTGCCTGACTATAGAGTCACCTATGACTAGTGTGTTGGGTACGTTGTTTTGCCTTATTGGCTGTGGTTGAGTGGCACACTGAGTCTGCAGGCTGTGTGTCATTTGGGTTGTTTTGGGGGGGGGGGTGGAGGTTACTTGCATTTCTGCTCTGGAGGTCTCTGTTGCTTGAGATTATTATTGAGAGCCTCCATGAATGTTTTTTGTGTTTCTATGTGTGGATTTTGGTGGTGTAGATTTAGTGAGACTATGTGATGAGTGTGGTGTGGTGCATATATTTGAAGCAGGATAACCAAGATTTCTTCATGTGGATATTATAGTAAAAGTAACCAGCTCAATTGGCTCCCATTTGCATATATCATCAGCAGATGAGTGAATATCCATAAGGATGTGTGTCTAAACAGTATTTGTAGTGATTCTTTGGTAGTTTGTTTGCTACCCTTCCTTGCTGATCATGAGTGCGCTATTGTGTACATAACATATACTTGCTGACGCCCATAGAGGCAATTTGTCATTATAATAATTAACTATGTACATACATATATGTAATATATATATATATATATATATATATATATATATATATATAGAGAGAGATAGATATATATAGATATATAGATATATGGGTCTACTTTGTAATTTTGAAATGCTGAAATCTAGAATTTCAGTATTTCGAAACCACAAAGCCGAAAACACACAACCGCGAAATTCAAAATCCCGCACTTACGCTACACATGCAGTACACACATAAACATACACAAACCTCCCCCCCACAATCAAACAAATTCATCTAAGCTACATGTTGCGCCCCCCACACCCCCTACTTGTATATTCTAACTCCAAGATCACACAAACGAAACTCACACACACACACACACACACACACACACACACACACACACACACACACACACACACACACACAGAAACCTGTTTTATGTCTTGCCAGACACCACTGATGTTCATCATTTGATCACTGCTGCAGTAGTCTTAGCTGTATAGATTATATCCTGTCAAGGATATAACAGCCGGCCAGCTTTCAAAGCTTAAGGGCCCCTTCCACGCGCCCAAACCATTAACTAGCTTGAGCATTGCTTAAGAAAAAAAATGGTTTGGGTGCTAAACGCTTCAGAGTTTTCATGCCAACTGAGAGAGTTAAGCTAGAGCCCTGTAAAGGTTAATACTAGGAAACTAAAACCTAAGACCTTACTCTGAGAACAAAAATATACAAAAAACAAGGAGCTAGAGGGAGGGTGTGGCTACTGCATTGGTGATCATTTGAACATGTGTTGTCGTGGTAAGTTTATTACACAGCTGTAGTATGTTCCTCATACTGGTCACTGATGCAGTAGCCTTAGCTATTTCGGTAGATTACTTTAACTTATACTGACTAGGAGGAGGAATGATGAGGGTCTTTGAATCCGTGAGTTGCCAGAGAACCGTTTAAGTGGATAGTATATGCTTAACCTGTAGAAGACTGTCTTTCTGTAAACTTTCTTCAGACTCCAATCTCTTGCATGCATTGTTATACTGTTCTAGTAGTTACATATAATGGGTTCCCTGTGCTCCTCCTTAAGCCTTTGTCATTACTGTCTTTAAGCAAAGTCTAGTGAAGTCCCTTTCCACTGCGGGCCTTGTCTGTCAATATGTTGCCTGTAATTGTATGCTGTACACACATTAGTAAATCTGGCTTGTGATAGTTTGCTTCCTTCTTAACCCCCCTTTTTTTCTCCATGGTTGCCAGCTAGAGAACAGTGCAGTTAATCACAGAATTTATTAGTGAATATCTGTGCATTAAGTACAATGATTTAAAGTACCTTTTATTGAGTAAGAGTAGTGATGAAATATTCTGAGTGTTGAATTGTTTTTGTTTGTATAGTAGCTAGTCAAATGGTTATGACTTTGAGAGACGTTGCAAGCATGGCATGTAAGGGTACATTTGTTATTACATAATATTAGCTATTTTCCTTTCTCCTTGTTTGTGTGATGTCAGAGTTACAGGAGTATGGGAGTGCGAAGGGCCTTACATCCACTACAAAAACACTTTTTTTGTGTCATTTTTTTCCTCTCTGCACACTGACCATCTAGCTTTTTCTCCATCAGACATATGCTGTCCAAAGGGGTGCATCATTCAGGCAGCCATGGGTGTACTTTGCACTCTGATTAACATCGTGGCAGCAGGAACATTTTCCATTTTTGAGCCAAGTCCCAGTCCTGATGATGATGTGAGCAGTTATGTCACCACAGAGACTAACCTGGGTCCCCTCATTTACACCTACATGCTCCTCCACATGCGCTGACAAGGGCTGCTGTCACCAGCGTGGGAGGCCATGCTTGTCTCTTCCTGACACTTGTTCTTCCTACATCTTGTAGAGCCGCCACTCTATAGCAGAGGCCATCTCATCAGAGTAGTGGAGCGTGCTGGATAGGCTACACCATTCCCCCACCCCAGGATGGGCATGTCCATCCTCCCAATCTGTGCCTTCAAGCACCCAAGCTACTGGTTGAACTCAGGTTACCTGGGATACAGTCAGGGCTTTAAACGTCTATGCCACTGATGTTTTTGTGATGGTTTACTTTACCTTGTCTGCATTTTTTAATTGTATTATGGCTGCTTAATATTGTGGGGGGGGGTTAATGCATGTAGTTACTTGACAGTTTATTGAGGACAGGGGTTTTTGACATTTGTGGTCATCCTGTGTGTGGTATGATTTCTGTAAAGTCATTGTGCATCCTGTATCCAACACCTTACTGCATGACTCAGACACTGACCAGCATATTACTCTCTCTCTCTCTCCCCCTTCCCCCACCCCGCATTTTGGGACATGAGTGACCAGCATGTTCTATATAATGTTCAAAGGCAGCCATATTTCAGAGAAATAGAAATGCTATTAACCAGTGCATAACATCTAACAAAAGTAGCACATTTTAATATGGCAGTAAAGAACAACAGCTGTGTGTTTTTTTCTGAAACATTCTGTCATTATATTCAGTTTGCTGCTGTAATACTGAGCCATCCCTTTTGCTAATGAGCCTGGAAACCTTCTGGTTAATGTATTTCAACAACAAAAAATGAAGCAGTAATGTCAAGAAGTGTACTGCTGGGCACGTAAATGCAGAATTCGTCTCATCCCATGGTGAAGTACTGTAGGCATATGACGTAGTTTACTTTATTTATTTAATTTATTTATTTATCCATCCATCCATCCTTTGTTAACCAGGTTAATCCCACTAGGCTAGTAACGTAAGACCTGAGCTGGTATTTATACTGCTAGGGGAAATTTAGCCACGGCATTAGGGAACTTCCTTTATACTTGCCCTGTCTTCAACTTACATGTAACACAAACATAGACATCAACATCTCTAAAAAGAAAGGTATAGAAATTTATGTCTGGAGCTGTTTCTTACTGACTGCACTGTATTTTCTAATATCCTTCTGTTTCTGCTTCATCTTATAGCCCGTTGTATATATCTCCCTGCTCACACAGTCTGTTTCCAGTTCATTATTTATTTTTTTTTTATTTGCAGTTTGTTTACCAGGATAGTCCATTGGGCCATGAAGAGCCCATTTTCAATGGAGTCCTGGGGAGAAAAGCTCCAGAATAATACAGAAAATCAAAGTAAATACAGAGAGTAAAAATACATAATAGTAATACACAGAATGCAAAATACATACATAATAGTAGTACACAGGATACAATTGATACAGTTGTTGTTGTGTCTTTCGGCTTTTCCCAGTTAGGGGTCGCCACAGCGTAACTCCGGTCCGCTAATGACTGGCAGTAGATTTTTTTACGTGCCAAGTTGCCGGCCCTGACACACAACCTTCAACAAAGGTACGCCCATTCACGCATGTCTCCACACAGAAGACGCTCTAGCTGAGAACCGAACAGGACGTCTTACTGTGAGACGACAACGCTACCGCAGCACCACCACCGCAGTATACAACTGTTACAATACAAGTTAAAAATTGTTAGAAGCAAAAAATTTTTTTTTCTTAATCAGAAAAACTTTTATTTTTAAAAGGTGTTTTAATCAAGGCACATGCTCAGTATATAAACAAATATAAAGGTGGTGTAAAATATTCAGATTAGCATATGTGAAACCAAGTAAAATCAGACAATCTAATAAAATAGTAAATTGGAGTATTTTCAGATTGGCAGCAGTAGAGATTGATCTACTGCAGGCACTGCAAAGTGTTCCATTTACTGAGTTAAAAACACAGTAAATTATTATTATTATTGTTTTCATTTGGTTTAAGTCAGCATTCATGATATTGTTTTCCGGAATTTGTTTTGAAAATCTGATTAGGCTTTCATAAGGAGCTTTATTGGTAAAGGTACTCTGAAGGTAGCATTTTTCATTTAGCCCTGCCATTGAAAGGGCAGAGCATTATTACTCTGCCCCCCTTGGAGGAGGTAGTCTGTAGCATTCAACATATTTGTTAAGTTGTAGAAGCAAGGAAACACTCTGGTAGATCCACTAAGACACCTTATTTAGCGCTTTTGTCGGCATTCGCCTCACGGCTTCTTCAGAATGCAGTCAGTAATTGCTCCAATAAAAGTAAACAAGAAAAGCAAGGGAAGAAAAAGTAGTACCGTCACAGACAAGACCACACGGGATGCTTTTGCTTTTCTTCTTCCAGTTTAGTTCCACAACCTTCTGTATGACCACCACAAAGTGATATGGCGATGAGGTTATCCACAAACTTTTCCCAGTACGTTCAGAATGTACAGTGGTGGAGATTGCTTTTTCTTTACTGATTTTGCTTTTTCTTTACTATTTTGACATTTGTTTGCCAACTCCACTTTATCATTTGACTCACCTTTTTGCTTTTCTGCGATATGAAGGTATCATTGTTGTTTACCGTATATGAAGCAGGGTCGGAATGTAAAGCAGAAACCAGCAGATGCACAGGTTCGAGTCTCCAGTCTATAGTATCATATGCCATTCTCTCCTCACTAACTCACTTTCAGGACTAGGGAACAGAGAATAAAGGAAGGCTATGCTGCGCACATCTCCTTATTTTGCACTGCACACTATTTTATTTTAATGAAACATTTGATGTTATGTAGTCCAATCTCGCCTACATTCTTATCCGTGGGTTCGGAGCCGAACCTCGGCTCAGACTTGGCCATACTCTAGCTCAAAGTCTTTCAATTGGCTGGGCAAAGAAGGTATCCCATGCCTCACTGCTCCCTTTTCACAGATCTCGTTTGCCACTCGTATAGCTCAGACATGGTCTCGCTCTTGGCTGTGGCTAAGTATAACTTTTGTCTTTACTGACAGATTCTTGCTTCAGAAAAAAGCTATTTTCATAGCTGTGTGTTGTGTGTGTGTACTAGTTTAATAATCTGGTGTATTTTTTTCTCGTAGTATTGTCTTTTGGGTTGTCCCGCTGTTTCCCCTATGGGCTAGGCCCGTTTCAGTTAGAGGAGTTAGTCCGCCTCTTCTTCTGTGTTGCTTGTTAGTAGGTACCTATCCCTCGGGCTAGGACCGTTTAAGTTAGAGAACCTAGTCCTTTCCTTGTGTTCCTGTTGAGACTGCTTAAGTTAGAGGTCTTTTTGTGATTGTCTGTTGGGTTTTTCTTAGTTCCCGTGCTTGTGGATTTTATATTAATGGTTGATCTTTATTAACGGTTGGTGTTTTTTTTTTCCTTCAGTATGTCTAAGGATACAAAAGAGCATAACCCCTCGGGCTTTAAGAAATGTACTAAATGTGGTTATAAGATGTCAATCACTGATGGGCACTCTGTTTGTGTTTATTGTCTGGGGGCTATTCACCTCCAGGAGTCTTGTATATTTTGCCATGCATTTAGCCCGCTTGTTCTTCAGGAGAGGAAGAACAAACTAATTTTGAAAGGACTTTTGAAACCCTCCTTCGAGGAGGATTTGGGAAGGGCTTCTAGCTTCAAGTCCTCTGCCTCTAAGAGTAAAACTTCCAAGGCTAAAAAACGTTCTCCGGCTCCATCTGTATCCTCGGAGCCTCCAGAGAAAGTAGTAAAATCTACATTGGCATCCTCGGCTCCACTGTCTTCGGAGCTGCAGGAAGTTAGTGTATTGACTGAATCTGCTTTGGCTCCAAGTCCCTCGGAGCCGATTGTGGAGGTGCTAGTTCAGAGCCGGTCTCCAATTTTTAGGCCGGTCTGTCCTCCTCGCAGGTCTCCTTCGGAGAGGAGGTCTAGATCTCCTTCCTTATCTTCTAGGTCCTCCAGGACTCTTTCAGATGTGGATGTAGATAGAGTGGTACAGAGACTGCTCCAATCACCGGTACTGGCAAAATTGTTTTCGGCTCCAGCCCATTCGGCTCTGGAGCCTGTCACCCAGCCAGCGTCGATACTTCCTTCTCTGATCAAATCTCAGCTTTCGGAGCAGGAGTGGTCGGCACCATTTGATGTCCCTAGGTCGGCTCCGATGGCCAATCCTGGCTTATTGGCTCTGGCTTCAGCTCCGACCCCGTCGGCTCCATCCACGGGGTCCAGGACTCATGGTTCCTCGATCGGACTCGAGGGGGAGGCCTTGGGATGCCTTTCAGCTCCTAGCCTCCCTCTCGGTGCTTCGGCGTGGGGGAGCCTGACCCCTGCTTCGGCTTCGGATCTTGTCCCTTTTGCTCCGAGGTCTTCCATGGCTGGTTGATCTTCGGAGCTGGGGGGACCAGCTTTCGAGGCCATGCAGACTGTGCTGGCCAGGTCCTCAGCAGCATCATTCGGCACTGACACTCTGTCCCCTCCAGCTCCAGTGTGGGTCTTTGATCGCCCTCTATCTTTCGACAGCAGAGACCCAAGGCCTCAGGATACCCCCATGAGTGGCCCCCATATTTCTGAGGGCCCCTCAGTGTTTTTGCCTGAGGAGCCACCCAGAAAAAGAACGTGCAGGAGGAAGCACATCAACTCCCAAGATGAGTCCCTCACATCAGACACCAACCTCGAGGAATCGGAGGGGTCCCCCAAGTCATCCTCTGAGGATGTCTCTTTCTCTGACATCCTAGACATTTTGAAGCAAAGGGGTGACTGGCCCTCAAAAGCTCCCTTCGAGGAGGAGTTGGTGTTCCTGAAGGCCTTTGGGGCTCAGCCCTCCGCCTCCTGGGTATCTCCACCCTTCGACAAACTTCTGGATTTGGTTTGTCGAAAGGTATGGGAAAACCCTGACTCTGTGGAACCAGTCCCCAGGAGACCCAACAAATTCTTGTTCGCCCCCTCTGACAAAGAGTTTCTATCCAAGGGAGTTCCTGTAGATGCCATGGTGGTGGCAGCGGCCACCAAGAAGGAACTGGCTGAGACTTCGTCTACCGTTCATCCTCCTAACAAGGAGTCTAGGACCATGGACTGGTACGGGAAGCGTATGTTTTCTTAAGCGGCCTTTACTCTGCGGTGACTGAATTACTTGTCACATTTTACATGGCTCCAAAGAGATGTCCTGAAAGAGCTTGGAGATACTCTGCAGGGTAACGTTTCTGATGCGGTGGCTCAGAAGATCAACGCTCAGATGTCTACCCTCAACTCTATTGCTAACTCCTACATGAGGCTGATCTCTTACGCAGCTGAAGGAGCGGGTAGGGTGGCAAGTTCGGGAGTTGCGCTTAGGAGACACTCCTTTATGTGCCTCTGTAATTTCCCGGAGGCCTTCAAGTCTACGTTCACCAAAGCCCCATTTGATGGTTCCTCCTTATTCGGAACCAAGGTGAAGGACAGTCTCACTAGGTGCGAGCAAGAGGGAAAAACTCTGTCTGCTGGGGGAGTCCATTTTTCCCTACCCTCTAGGACTTATCCCAAGACCCAGAGGGGTGGGAATATGTGGTTCAAAAAATCGCAGAGGTTTTTTCATGATGCACAAGGTGAGTCCCCCTCCAGAGGCAGGGGAGGGGGTGGTAGTTCTGGTAGACGCCGCCCTAGGGGCAGAGGAGGCCTGCATAACCAGGGAGACCGCGATTCCTTTCGTGGTTCTCCCTACCAGCGCTCCTGATGGGAGGCCCGACTGTTCATTTCCGAAGTCAGTCGGGGGTCGCATTTCACTATACCCAGAGGCCTGGCAAGGTATCACTCAGGACCAATGGGTATTAAATATAGTTTCCGGAGGATATCACATTCCCTTCTCTTCAGCTCCCCCTCTGATTAAAAAAATCCCAGATGTTCCACCCAATCAAAGGGATTCTGCAGCTTCAGAGGTTTTAAAGCTGCTAGAAAAAGGAGCCATCCAGCATGTCCCCTCAGACCAGATCGGATTAGGGACTTACTCCAGATTCTTTTTGGTGCTGAAAAGGACAGGGGACCTGCGGCCCATTTTGGATCTCAGCAGATTGAACACCCATGTGAAGAAGTCCAAGTTCCGAATGGTCACGGTGCAATCTATTTTCCCATTGTTGGGAAAAGAAGTGTGGATGTGTTCCATCGACCTCAAGGATTCTTACTACCATATAAAGATGGACAGGGCATCCAGAAGTCATCTGCGCTTCCAGCTGGGAGCCAGTCATTTTCAATTTCGTGCCCTGCCCTTTGGTCTCACCACAGTCCCAAGGGTGTTCACTAAATGTATGGCAGTGGTGACGGCTCACTTGAGACGTCAGGGATTCCAAGTGTTTCCGTACCTGGACGACTGGCTCCTTTCTGCCACCACCAGGCATCTACTCCTACAAAACATAGATGCCACGATCAAACTGTGTCAGCAGTTGGGTATCACTCTAAATTGGGAAAAGTCTGCCTATTTGCCCTCGCAGCGTATCACCTTTATAGATGCCGAGTTAGACACCGTGCTCATGAGGGTGTTTTTACCACTAGAAAGGATTCAAAGTTTACAACAGCAGGTGTACGCGTCGCTCCCTTTGAGAAGAGTGAAGGCAAGATTGATCCTCAAATTGTTGGGGACGATTGCTGCTACAATTATGCTGGTTCCTCTGGCGAGGCTACACATGAGGCTGCTTCCGCTTTCTCATCTCATAATAATCACAGACAGGTGCAAGCAGGATCTTCACTGGTGGCTTCACACCAGCAACCACAACGCGGGAAAACCCTTTGTTCCATCCCCTCTGGTTGCCACAGTGACCACGGATGCCTCCCTGATTGGGGGGGGGGGCATTATCTAGGCAGGACAGTCCAAGACACATGGCAGGAACATGAGATGCATCTGCATATCAATGTCCTGGAGATGAGAGCAGTGCTACTAGTGTTGCAAGCACTTCAGAGCTTTCTTCCTCTCGGAACAATTGCTATCCACACAGAAAATATGTCGGTGGTATGGTATCTAAACAAACAGGGAGGAACCAAGTCGTACCCCCTTTGCAGAGAGGCCATGCGAGTGTGGCAGTTGCTTCCCAACGTTTTCTTGTAGCAATGCACATTCCGGGGAAGTCCAATGTGATTGCTGACCGGTTGAGCAGAGCTATTCTGATGCCTCACGAGTGGTCCCTGAACAATCAGGTTGCGGAACAGATTTTCCGCAGGTGGGGTCAGCCTTGCTGCGACCTATTTGCCAGCCCCCTCAATACCAAATGCAGCAGCTACTTCACCCTTATCCCCTTACAGGGGGAGTTATCCAGGGATGCTCTAGTTCACGACTGGCCCTCCGGTCTACTGTATGCCTTCTCTCCTGTTCCTCTGCTGACAAAGGTTATTCAGAAAGCGCAATCTTTGGGAAGCAAAATTATTCTGATTGCTCCACACTGGCCTCGTCAAATTTGGTTCCCCTTTCTCCATCCTTACCTAGTGGACGCCCCCTGGATTCTGGACCCTCAACCAGATCTGCTGACTCATATGTCAAGGCAGCTTCATCCCTCTCTTTAGACCCTCCGGTTGACAGCCTGGCTCCTCCACTTCCATCATTAGTCAGGCTTCATCATTTTTCACTGGAAGTGGTTCATATCCTGTTCTTCCTCCCATAAGCCTTCCACCAGAAATATCTATTCCAGCAAATGGAAGAGATTTTCCATGTGGGCGCATGCAAGACAAATTGATTCTTATACAGCTCCAATTTCGTCAGTCCTGGAGTTCCTCTCCATGCTTTTCAACCAGGGATCGGCGTCCACAACTGTTAAAGTCCAGTTGGTGGCTATTTCCATTTTTCACGTCGCTGATGAGCTTAGTCTCATGGCACATAGACTTTGTAAGGCATTCCTGAAGGGCACTATGCTGCTTCGTCCTCCAGTTTTTGACCCAGTTATGCCTTGGGACTTAAATTTTGTTCTACAATGTCTCACTTCGCCCCCCTTTGAGCCTGCAGCCACTTGTGATTTAAAATATTTGACTTGGAAGACAATCTTTTTGGTAGCCATCACTTCAGCCAGATGTGTCTCGGAGCTTCAAGCCTTATCAGTTAGACCACCTTACTTGATTTTTCATAAGGGCAGGGTTTCTCTCAGACCAAACCCTTCCTTTCTACTGAAAGTGGCTTCCGTTAGTAATTTAAACCAAGCCATTGAACTACCTGTATTCTTTCCAGAGTTCTCAAACAAGGCAGAATTTAGATTTCATCAGCTGGATGTGCACAGACAATTACGATTCTATTTACATAGAACGAAGGATCTTAGAAAATCGGATCAGTTGTTTGTCTCATTTTCAGAAAACAGGATTGGGTCTCCTGTTTCCAAAGTCACCTTGTCTAGATGGATCTTCAGTTGTATTTCCTTCATCTATGCTTTAGGTGGCAGGGATTTACCATTTCGAGTGAAGGCTCATTCTACCCAATCTGTGTCTACATCTACAGCCTTTCAGGCCAGGTTGTCTATGGATGATATTTGTGCTGCGGCTACATGGGCATCTCCTCACACCTTTGTTACTCACTACAAGTTAGATTTGGTGTCCAGAGGCAGGTCTTTCTTTGGTTCCACAGTGCTCAGTAGTATTTTCCACTGAGCCTCCCAGGATTCAGGTGCTGGGGACGCTGTCCCACGGGTAAGAATGTAGGCGAGATTGGACTACATAACATCAAGAAGTTATGTACTCACCATAACATTTGATGTATGTAGTTCATCTCGCCTCACATTCTTACTTACCCCCCCTCCTTCCCCCATCCTGGAGGACCAAGGGGTTAGGTATGGTTTCAAATTCCTTTCTGGTTAGTATGTTCTTCCTTCTCTATGGGTTGTTGTGTGTGGAGAAGTGAGTGATTGAGCTCGCAGCAAACTAGATCTGGGAAAAGGGAGCAGTGCAGCATGGGGTACCTTCTTAGCCCAGGCAATTGAAAGACTTCGAGCTAGAGTATGGCCGAGTTGGAGCCGAGGTTCGGCTCCGAATCCACGGGTAAGAATGTGAGGCGAGATGGACTACATACATCGAACGTTATGGTGAGTACATAACTTCTTGGTTCCCACTTGTAGGTACCTGCTTGTACATTTAGGCATGGAGCAGTCCCTTTGTTATGTTTTCTGGCTGCAGGGGTGCCACATCTGAAGATAGGAAACATAGACCACAATAAAGGTCTGATAATTGTAGTATTATTAAATTCCTGAGTCTTTTTAATTTTGCAATTCTTGGGTGTATCATGAAGATCAACATTTTTTAATCTGTTTTTGATTACCTGTATCTAGAAAAGTAATTGCAGTGAACTGGAGAAGTATCTCTACTACTATTACTAAATCTTTTTGAGATTTTTTTTTAAATTTAGCATCTGTTTTCTATGAAGAAGAGCTGCAGTTAGTAAGAATAAAATAAATGAATAAGTAACCTAACTATAAATTTTGGACAAAATGACATTCATTACTTGGAGCTTTACAGATGAATTATATGTTTAGTGTAAATATTTAATATTTTGAAATGTTTTGAAATATTTGTGTATGACAGAGATATGAGAATTATGAAAATGTAAGATGATTTTTAATTAGGTGATGTTTTATTAATTTGTTGGTTATCATTTAATTACAATAAAAATATTAAAAATAGCAAATCTAGAACAATAATATGACATTAGTATATGCATTGCCATGGAGATCTGTTTCAAGACCAGTGGGAGCACTCCTTCAGTGTATGGCTTAATCACAGCAGCCTCCAGCCACCAGGCCGCGGACCTGTACCAGGCCTTGGATCATTCACTCCATGGACGCCAGCATGGAGTGAAACAAAAAAGTGAATGTGTGTATGTGTCTGTCTGCGTGAGGGAATGCATACATGAAAGTAGAATGTATATATGTGTGAAATAAGTGACTGTGTGTATGAGAGAGCGTGAGTAGTGAGATCGAGTGCGCTGTTATTTTACACTCACTAAGCAGCGCTTTTGCTGTTTAGCGAGTTTAAAATAAAACTGAAAAAAGTTTGTTTCTGTCTGCGTGTGTGAGTGAATGCATGCATGAAAGTAGAAGAGCCCATTTGTGTGTGTGTGTGTGTGTGTGTGAAGAGTGAGAATGATCCGTGGCAGCAGCAGTAATGAGGTTTGCGTACCTCTCGACCATACCACTCAACCTCTTGCACAATAAATCTGGACAGAGAAAAATAATAGGGACAGATTTTACATATTGCTCTTATAAACTTAGAAAGTCAATAAGGTTGCCATTAGGTTTATGTACCTCTCGACCATAGTAGATCAATGTTATGCTGTTAAGTAGAATGTGTTTTTTATTTGTAATTATTGCCAATTGTGTTTTTATTGTACTTTGGAGTTTTTCTCCCTGGGTCTTGGCTGAAAATGAACTTCTAGTTCAGTCTGGCCTCCCCGGTAAACAAATGTCAAATAAATAAATAAATATTATGCACTTTGTTATGCACGCACGATGGCTGGTCCATGGAATTTTTTCTTACATGAAACCGGCCCTTGGTGCAAAAAAGGTTGGGGACCGTTGACCTATCATATGTTCAGACTCACTGCACTAGGTGAAGGCTGAAGACTCTGAAAAAAAATTATAGACAAAATGACCACCTGGAAATCTTCCACATCCAACTTGTATCATTTCATAGCTAAGTACAGAACCCGATCTGTGTTCCACTTAGCCCATATTTCCTAACTAAGTAGCATGGAGTCCCTGTGCATTGAGCCAAATACCATTTTCCTAGGTAACTTCAACTACTCCTCCATCAACCATAGCTGGCCTTAGGCATAGGCGAACAAGGCGGCTGCCTAGGGCACCACTATAGCAGGGGCACTTTTCCAGTATTTATTTGGTGTAGGTAGACCAGAATGGGGGCACCAGGTGGTGTGGTGGGGGGTATTGTGGAGCCCTTTTGCCTAGGGCACCAGTTGACCTAAGGCCACTCCTGCCATCAACTGGCAGAATTCCTCAAACCTGTGCACCCAGCAGTTTCTGGACGTCATCAATACAAACTGTGTGGACCAATAAGTCTACATCCCAACCAGGGTTGGTAACATCGTGGACATTGGTCCTTACCAATATGGGACAGCTTAGCTCCATACCAATTTTAACTTCCACCATGGGTAAATTAAACCCCTTATCAATCACTCAAAACATAAGACTGAAGCTGTAAGCTTACTCCAGTACCTCGTTATTCCAAGGTTATTCTAAGTCTAATCTTCTAGACTGAGTGATGACCTGCTTAAATTCAAAATCCCCTTCCAGCTATTGTAGTAGCAGATACACTTTCTAAGTCTAAAATGTAAAATGGGCCATGGGGTATTTCATATGTGATAATGCTATGAGTGTTTATTTGAAAGAAATTGAAAATGCACAATTGGAACACTCCAATAAAAAATAAAATAAAAATGAAATAAAATAAATTATACTGATTTAATGAAAATAGGCTAGATATTTTACATTCATCCGCAAGGTCAGTTCTTGGACTAGGTCTTAGATCAGAAGGTGCTAAATCGACATGAATTATAGTTTCTGAAAATGTTTGCAGTTATATGTCTTTAACTGTGCCTGACATTTATACAAGTACCTCGTGATGGTTTATACAAAATATTGAAGTGCATTTGTATTTTCTGACATAAGTATGTACATTATTTTTCCTGAACATGTCTGTACCCTTGTCTCAGTCAGCATAACATTGCTTCCCAGTGTACACCAGGTAGCCACTAGATGGAAGCATCACAACAGTGTAAAAGAAGACAGCACAGGCTAGAATATGGAGCTAATCTTCAAACTTTCAAACTGAAACTTTATCTTCTTAATGCTGCTTTTATTTTCATATGAAGTTCATTGTCTTTCTCATTATCATTGTAGTCAGTGGCTTCGTACAATCCTTACTGATGTGCTAGAAAAAGAGGTTGTTAACACTTATGAAGTCTTTGCTTGCAGGGTATCCACTTTAAGACTGTGTTATGATTTGGACTTAAGTTCACCTAAACTCAAGTTACAATTGCTGAAGTGTAATAATTTGCCGTGGTAGCTGCTTGTGTTGTGCTGTTCCTTACACTGGAATGAGATTGTAATGCACGCACATATTAGCAATTAGTAATTAGACGTCAGTCAGGAACTGGCAGAAACAATATTGTAGCGATTTTGAATTTGCCACCAAAAGTGGAGAATATAAAAAGCAACTAAAAATTTGTTTCCAACATGAATGGATCTGTACTTGTCAGGAAATAACCTAATGAATTTTTCTTCTTCTATGAATTAACATATCTACCTGGTATCTGCTATCTCAACTGTCTTCACAACTGTCTCAACTCTCTCTGCAGTTAGTACCTATGCTATTAAACACATCTTTGTTGTAATATGTCATGATGTTACTCTGAATTTTATATTACATATTTTTTATTTTAGGCATTGCTGTATTCCTTGCATATAACTTGATGCTAACCAAATTTCTCAAACATATTGCTACTGCATTCTCAAAATACTGTACTTTTGCCTTGTAAATATTCATGTTGTATACTTCTGTTCCTCTGTTTTTGTACTGTTAAGTATCTTACAACTTGAATTGTTTGTTTTTTTTCTTATTTTTTAATTACTTTCTTGCAACTTTTCTCCTCGGGTCTCCACTGAAAAAGGGCTCTCTGGGCCCAGTCGAACTAACCCGTTAACAAATGTAAAAATAAAATGAATAAATAATAAAAATAGCAGGTGGTCCAAGATACAGTGTTAGCCTAATGAGTGGGAGTGGGTGGTAAAGTCTCCCACATGTCAGTGCCGGGGAGGGTACAGTGGCTGCAGAAGCACTTTTTATTTGTGTCACATTTGTTAGTAACACAGTAAGCACATGTGCATGCATTGTGACAACGTGTGTTCTCCTGCTGTCATTTATGAGATCTTGTTGCTGAGGTATTGTAATGCAAGCTTGGATATGTCGAGGAGATACAGTAGATTCTGTGCCTCTTGTTACTCTTTGAAGAAATATATTCTACAAGAATTGTATTCTGTGGATGATTATTACTTTTCAGCAATGGAGAAGTCAAGAATGTGTACCATTTTCTGAAACTAATACTGCTTACTTAACCATCCTTTGTAGGGAGCGGAATTTCACAACTCAAGAGAAGTAGACAAAAATTCCAAAGGATTATGGTTGGAAGCAGTACTCTAGTTGAGATACAGTACAGTTTCTGGCGATTCTTGACATACATCTAATTACAAAAATGTGTGCAACAACACTCTTTCACAAGAGATTAGAAAAGTTAGTAGAAAGAATTCCCGCTCACTTCAGAAGTTCAGGATTTTATTCTGATTTCTGTGTGCTTCCCATAAAAACAGACTGAAGACCCTTTCTGGATCTCTCAGATCTCAGCACATTCATGAGAATTTGAAAGTTCACGTTTTTACCTTTGAGAATAATGTAGTCCCTCTTCTTCCTTAGGGGCAATGGGTAGTGGCATTTGACTCTCAGGGACACTTCCTCAGATATTCCATATCAAATGTTATGCGAGAGAAGAAGCAGCTTAGAAATTCATCTGTTGGCTACAACCTACAGTCTCTCAGGAAGATTGATTTTTGTAATCCTTTGTTAATGTTTTCTACATACCATATATATATAATATAATTATGTTTAAGGAAGCTAATGGCTGATGTCTGATAGTAAGTTGATGAATATTTTATTCCTTATCTTGAAAAGTGTTATGTAATGTAACTACTATTATTGCTTTTATTTATGTTAATATTTAACTCTAGGGTCACTAGGTGTGCTATTTACTTTCCCAGCAGTGTGTTCTAGCTACAGAATTTCAAACAGAATTGGACCAGACATTTGCTTTGTACGCCAGCCAAATATCACCTTTAAGTAACCTGCCAAATATGTAGTTTTTCATGCCTTTCCGAATAATTCAAGTTTATCATTTTCACTGAAAAGTTCTCCCTTTCAGCCTCACCACAGCCACCAGTGGTTCCCCCTGCCTCCAACTGATTGTCTCCTAAAATGTTAAAGAGTATTCTCATGCACCCTTATCTGGGTAAATGTTTCGTACATGCCCCCCCGCGCCCCTCAAATTAAACGCCCCTAGAGGACTTATCATTCCATTCCAGCTTCATCTGTCTCACCATTAGTAAGGCAAAGTTCTGAAATTGTGCCTTCTCAACTAGAGATTTCTCCATGGTCATTGCTGGACAACATCTCAGTGAAAAGTTTTGTGTCCTGTCTTGACAAAATTCTTAATAATGCTTCCACTTTTTCTGATTTTTATGCAAGCAAAGTTACTTTTACAGCACTGTGCTTTCTTTGACTTGTGTGTGACATTTCTTTGAGAATTATGAAGGTGTGCAGTATACAAGGTTTCATAGGTTGGTACTAGGCTATCAGCCCAAGAGCCTATACAAGCCTAGCCATATCAATTCCCTGCCTATTTCTTCCCAGAATATTTACTTCCCTGGTCCCCTGTCTAGCAGGGCGACTGACGTGATCCCCAGGGTGAATTTCCTATCTCCTATCCAATCGTCAAGGTTCCTTTTGAAGAGGGCCAAAGAGGCGCTCAGCTTGACATGTATGGGCAGTCTATTCCAGAGTATGGGGGTCTCTGGGTCAGGAACCTATCCCTCCAGCATGTTTTGTTCGTTGTGATGACAAGATTCAGATCCCTGGACCATGTAGCACTCAGGGATTGGGATTTCTTTAAGTGTAGCATGTCCATCAGCACTGGGTTTGACATGGCCTTGTATGTTAAGCAGAGATCACCTCTGAGTATGCAATATGCGGCAGAGTACAGCTGGAGTTTTTTTAGACGGTCAGCAGAGGGCATCTGCTTTAGGCCTGTGATTCTTTTAGTGAGGTATTTCTGTGGCCTTTCCAGTTGTTGCAGATGTCTTGTGAGGTACATACCAAATGGGACGTTGTACTCTGTAATGGGTCTAATGTGGGATGAGTACAGTGGGACAATGACCTCTTTTTTTCTGGATGAAAAGCCCTTGTGATGAGGTGTGCCACATAGAAGGATTTCCTGACTGTTGTGGCTATGTGGCTATCGAAAGTGAGACCACTGTCCACCTGTGTCCCTAAGTCCCTTATCACACTTTCGGTGTTTAGTCTAATGTGGGATGAGTACAGTGGGACAATGACCTCCTTTTTTCTGGATGAAAAGCCCTTAGTGATGAGGTGTGCCACATAGAAGGATTTCCTGACTGTTGTGGCTATGTGGCTATCGTGCTGCCACTTATATGGTAATTCATGTGTACATGTTTTTTTCCAAAGGGGATAACTATACATTTATTGCAATTGAGCTTGAGCCCATGGCTCTGGCACCAAGCATCTGTTTCTGTAAGGTCCTTTTGTAGAATATCCACATCATTTGGGGATTCAATAATGGCTCCCAGTTTGCAGTCATCTGCAAACTTTGCTAGCCAGAGTCCCTTAGTGCTGGCCTGTACTTCAGAGAAGTAGATGCCAAACAAGAGTGGTCCCAGGACTTAACCCAGAGGTACTCTGCTTGTCACGTGTCTGAAGCTGGATTTTGAGTCGGCTACTTTTACAGTGTGGGTTCTGTCAGTAAGCCAGTTGGCAACCCATCGAGTGACGTAGGGATTAATGCCCAGCTTAGTAAGGTTATCTATGATTCCAGAGTGGGGGATGGTGTTGAAGGCCTTGGTGAGGTCCAGATAGGCTGTGTGGACCGCCTTACCCTCATCCACGGCTCTGGAGACTGATTCGAAGAAGTCAGTCAGGTTGAGGAGACAAGATCGGCCCTTTACGAAGCCAAACTGGGTGGGGTCCAGTGTTTGAAGGTTGCCAATGTCTTTGTTTATAAGTTCCATGATAATGCGTTCCGTGGCGTTGCAGATCAGGCTCGTCAGACTGATGGGGTGATAGTTCCAGGGATCCAAGGTGGATCCCCCCTTGTGGAATGGGATAACTGTAGCTGTGCGCCACTCATTGGGCACGAAGTCTGAGGTGAGGCTATGATTAAACATGAAACTTAGGTGAGGTGCCAGTTAATTTTGTAGTTCATGTAGTACACAGCCCGGGATATCGTCTGGTCCCATGGATGGTATATTCTTAGTTTTGGAGAGTGCGTTTTTTACCTGTGTGGCCATGAGTCCTGGAATTTGGCAATCTTTTGGTATTGAGATGGGCCCTTTAGGGGGTTTGAGGGGGTGAAGTTGGCACTGAATCCATCTGCCAGGATATTGGCAATATCCTTGGGATCAGTATATTTAATGCCAATCTGTTGTAGCTGAGAGCAGATCTGAGCATTGCCATTTAGATTCTTGACATAACTGTAGAATGCCTTGCGGTTGTCCTTGGAATCTTTGGCAATTTTATTTTCGTAACTAGCTTTGGAGAATTTTATGAGGGATCTCAGCTTCTTACTGAGGCTGGTAAGAGAGTTTTTTGCATCCCGGGATTTTCCTCTTTTCTGCAACAGTTTCTTCCTTCTGTTGTATAGTTTATTTATGGCAGGGGACCACCAGATTGGGTTCCTTTTTTTGGAGGAGACCGTCTTGGTTCTGTTTGGAATGGCATGATTCATGCACGGGTGGATGTGCTCGTACATTGCCTTAGTGTTAGATTCAGCGGTCGAGCTTCCAGTTCCCGTCTGCATGGGTATCATGAAGTTTGTCACTTCTGACTTGAGTAATGAGAAATTTTCAACATTAGCTAAGAGAGAAGCCTTTAGAATCAAGTATTCCATTTTTTGGAGTAACAGATCTGTCTTATTCCTCCTCCTCATAATTTGAAATGATGGGAAGAGGCATTTCAAAAAAATTAGAGAAGAATATTTTTACTACTTCTTTATCCCATATTTTTATTATAGGCACTTACATCATCAAGACTCAAAGAGAAATTGCAGGTATTATTTTTGTCCATGTCACATTAGAGGTTTATAAATCTGCTGGAAGAGTTTTGCAGAGATGGCTTAGAAAATACACTATATTCTGATGCATAAACAAAAAGGGAGAATTTGTTTTTGACATCTCGGTAAAGTATGAGAGAATGTTTATGATCTTGCATCACCAGTGAATATTTATCTCACTGAGATTCATCTTCCTGTAGACTACACTGCATTGGCGGTCATGCTGAGTCACAGGGTTCATTTAGATCCCAAATGTGAGTTCAGTCATTAAAGCTGGGATTCAAGGAGATGCTCTGTGCAACTTCACAAGGCCTATGTGTGAAGGCATTATTTGGTGGCATGAGTAATACTTGTGGTATGTAGCAGCGCAGAGCCATGAGAACATGCAAAGTACACATATGCAGTAGTAGTGGGTTTAGTTCTTGAAGTGATTAATAGTACAAGTAATGATTTATGCCTATTTGCAGTGCTTTATGACTGAAACACCAGCTTTGGAGATGTGCAGTGCTTCACCTATGGGCACAGATGGTTATGGTGGTGACATAAGCCAGCAACACAGGGTATTCAGTGAGGGCAGCCATTACGGTTGTCCTGGACATGTGGGTGGCATTTGACATTAATCAGCAGCTGTACAGGAGTGTGATCTAAGGCCAATTAGCTGCCACACAATCCAATCCTCAATGGAGTTGGTAGGTTCATTAATATGGATTTGTAATGTTGCTGCCCAGTTATACATGAGGACACGAAATGCAAATGTCATGAATTTATTATTGAGGTAAGAGCTCTGGTGGCACATAATGCTGCCGTGAGCACTAGACTCTGTAGAATTGCTGTTGCCATCATGGCTACCCAAATTGGCAGTTCTGTCCATGGCTGGGGTGGGGTATGGACAAGGGGTGGCCATGTACATGGGCATTTGCAAGGGTGCACTGAGCAGCTATGCCTGGAGTTGTGTGATGCCTAGCTACACCTTGCCATGGGTGGTAATGCCTACCTGCATCCATTATTGGTACCCCTCTCCAATGAACATCAGTCAGGTCCAGATCATAAAGTAATACACCTTGCCTGCCATGAGAGGTCAGGAGCCCAGCACACACTTCACTACCATAGTTTCAGGAAACTAAGGTCACAAAGTAAAACATTGTCCGTACCACAGGACTCTTTGTGCTGTGCCCCAGTCTTGTTAGTGAAGTAACAGAAGAAGCTCATATGATATATTCCATGTTGCAGGAAGACATGATTGCTGATAAAGTAACACCCTTGCAACCTACCTAAATGACATGTGTCCCACACTAATTTTCTGGTTGTCAGTCCTGTATTACTGTGTCCGGTGACTTCTGTGCATCTGCTGACTTGTGCCTAAACGTTCCACCTCAGTTTCAACCCCCACCCTAGTTTTGTTGACAGTTTTGTGTTACTGTATCCCATAGGACTCTATGCAAAAGTGACTACTGTGACCCATACCACCCTCCATCCCAGATGATGTTAAGCTAATGTCTGATGTACAGTAACATCATGCAGTGACCAGCAAAGCCTGATGGGAATGCAATATGCATCATGTTTACCATCTTGACTTGTACATATTGTGGCACAAACTTGTTAAACAGATATTACCACTTTGCCAGCATGCCACTTATTGCATCCATTGTTACCTAGGGACAGTCCCTATACATACCTTAACCTGCTGCTTTATTGCCATCATCGGCTTCACCTGCTGTGCTACTACAATTGCTGGGAGATGATGTAATATAGTCACAAACTCAAGATGTCAGTCCCACCTTCAGAATATATTATGGAGTGTGGCACAGACCACAAAAATCTTCCTGACTGTATTAGGTGAGTACTGGAGGGGAAACCCCAGATCTCTCCAGACATTGAAACCGTGCTTTTGGTAATCCAAATACATCCTCCATCATGTTCCATGTCTGCATATGAGCAGTGTTGAAATTTATCTTAACAGTGGTTTCAGTGTTGAACATGGAGGTCATGAGGCAGGGTTCAAGGGGTTAGCCAGCATTATTTGCAAAATTAAACACAATTAAAGTTTTATTTGGGAGAGAAATTGAGTACAAGCACAGTGCATGTGTGAATTTATTCCACTCACTCTGCTAGAGCCTACTAATGAGATGACCCTGCAGGAAAACTCCACACTGGAAAAAGACATGTATGACAAATACAGGAATCAGGAAAGCTACCAGGATGTTGCCCACACACATTGGCAATGACCCCTGTGTGTCATAGACTACTTGCAGTTTAGGAAATGGTAGACTTTCCTACTGATGTATCTCAGTGGTTATGGTCCACAGTGAGTCTTTATGACCACATGAGTGCAGTCTATGGCACTCAGTACCTCACGGAAGTGGTCACTGTTTTAGAAACCACTCATAGTGTTGACTGTCTCTTCTCTTTAGTCCTGGGAAAGTATATCTGCTCATTAATGTGTAACGGCATAACATCAACAAACTTCTAAAATATTTATAAGACAGAATAACACAGAATCCTGGGAAATGACCCATGTGTCACCAGCTGGTCAATAAAATGACCCTATAACTCTGATGGAAGAGCTTCCCATACCTTGTAATTTACAGGTCCAGGAAGACCATGCATTCTGTGAGATCCATCATGTGGATATAATATAGACAGGACCCGGAAGTCAGGATTGGTGATACCACTTCCACTAAGAGACTGGTCACCAGTGGAGTAACTCAGAGCTCATTGCTGGGACCACTCCTATTTGGCATCTACTTCTTGGAAGTAAAGGCTATTGTCAAGGGCCTTGGCTGACCAGGCTCACAAATGGCTGCAGATTGTGAGTCATAATAGAATCCTCCCTTGACACGGTCATCTTCCAAGAGGATCTAACGCATATAATTTACTGGTGCCAAAGTCCCTGACTAAAACTCAATGCCAAGAAATGCATTATAGTGCCTTTGGGTAAAACTGCCACCCAAGCTAATTACTCCATTAATAAGACATCCCTAAGAGTTGACCTAGTAGTTTGGGATCTGGGAGCATATATAGACAGTAATTTGGCCTTTGACCAACATGCGGTCAAGGTAGTAAGAAAATCATTATATGTCATCCAGTTTATAAGAAGAAGCATGGCATCCAGGTCCAAAGAAGTCATAGTGCCACTTTATTCATCCCTTATCAGACCCATCAGACTATAATGCCCACTTCGACATGTGCTTGAATAGACATCTGCAACAGCTGGAATGCAAATAAAGGTTCCTTACCAGGAGAATCCAGGGTATAAACGCATTGCCCTGTATGACTCTCCTTAAAGTCCTATATCTATACTTGGTTTCCTACAGGTT
Source organism: Protopterus annectens (assembly GCF_019279795.1). Lineage (NCBI taxonomy): Eukaryota > Metazoa > Chordata > Ceratodontiformes > Protopteridae > Protopterus > Protopterus annectens. Next base: position 322,062,879 of record NC_056731.1, read on the forward strand.
ACTGAAAGGCGATCTGTAACTGGCATGCAAGGTATCCTCGGATCCAGCTCTGATGGACCTTTTGCACATCTTCAACATGACTAGCATCAGAACCACTAGATCCAAGGATTAAAATTTTGCTTGTGACATAAATAAGACATGTTGTTGAGACAGATATGTGTCTCAGAGGATCCTCATGCTCTGGAATAGTCTCCCTGTTCATGTGAAGCAGTATGCATCCCTAACCCTTTTTAAGCATAACCTTGACCAATGGATGGAAAGTCTGAAATTTACCTTGGGTCTGGCCCCTGTGTCCCTGAAAGGCAGAGACAGTAATGCTTAAACTAACATACCCTCCCCACATAACGTCTAGAAATGTCTTAACTAACATATCACCTCCTAATAAATGCCCATGGTACATGGGGACACAATTGGGTTGGATTGCACGGCTAGGCTTATAAAGGCCCTAGTAGTCTTCAGCATAGTATATGCCTATGAACCTAATACATTAACCAAGCTCTGGATGATATTCCAGTTTACTTAAAAGCAGACCACTGTGGTCATCAGTAAGGGCATGATATATCAGGCTGTGGCTGTAATGCTTCCAAGCCTTAGGACTGCAAGGATGCATAATTGTGTCATATAGCCATGAACCAGGACAAGAAAATGTTACTCAACATAAACTATACTTTATCCAATATTGTCTGCTTATAGTTCTGCACACAAACAGGTTGTGTGACCTTTGTGCTAACAGCTATGAATCGAAGCTTTTTTTTTGCTGAGCTATGTATCGTTATCATTTACATCTGTTCTTGTACTCATCTGTAATGCATAATGTGCTCTGCAGGCTATTGTGTGGATACACAGTTATAGGCTATGGATTAGTCACACCCCATGTGTTTAGAAGAACCTTCCTAAAGGCCCTTGCATACTGTGCAGTTTACCTATGAATTCAAGACATAATCTTTCTTAACATTAGAGTTTTAACTCAGGTAAATGGCATCCTGTGCAACACTCCAGTTGATACCCCTTAAGTAGACTTGAAGAGTAACAGTTAAGGACCAAAAAACAGAAGTCACATAGCTGTTATGTTGCTACAACATAGTAGTTTATTTTTCCTTATTCACTGACAAAATCTTGAACAGAGTCAAAGATGCAAAAAAAAAAAAAAAACTCGGCTGAAGAGGAAAAAAAAAACCTTCCTAACCTTTACAAACGTAAGTGCTATGTTTCTAAAACATCCTAGTTGTTTGCTTCTTTTGATTTGTTTTTTTAGTGGCAAAATCTAAACAGCAGGCACTCTTCTGTTAAGTAGCTATCATTGGTATCACTGCTCCTTAAATATTACCAATACTGCTTGCTAACCAAGGATCAGCACTCACACTGAACAACAGCATGAGTACCACTGTGCTGCTGTAAGGACTGATTGTGACAATACTGATTATGCTCTTTAACAACTTGTACCATGGACAACTGCCCAGCTGTACCTTCTCTCTCCCCTAATGACAGTTCTGCTCAAGATACATATAGTGTTTCTGTGTATGTATTTCTCCACTTCACCTAGAAGTACTCACCTTCTTTCTTTTCCAAGGAAGGCACAAGGCACCACTTTTACGGATTAGATTCAGGGCTTTCTATATATGGAATCACACCTTTCTCTTTGATTCAGAGAGTTGTTTTAATAAACAAGGAGAGGGAAGACTGAACTCATTTGACACGTACTGAACTCATTTGACACGTCTGTTCTGGCTGAAGCAGCCATGGTTTTCTCATCGACACTAATTTGCTTCTAGTTCCTTAACTGTCAAGGACAATCTCCTCTCTCAATAAGAAGGAGAGAAATTCTCCATCCACCTCTGCATCTCATGGCTAAAAGGTTAATTGTTTGATTATCCTCTGAAATTGCCACAGTTTGAAGATGTGTCACTAGGAAATCTTACTTGTCAATGTGGAAGAGGTTTTTCTTTGGTGTCAGCCTACATATTGTTCTCCATTACAAGTCCAGTTGTTTTTTATCTTAGATAATTTCTTTCATCTTTGTCGATCGAGATTAGCTTACTGTTCATTGGAGATTTTCTAATTTGCTATGGACGTTTCTTTTCATTGTGTACATTGTTAACCTGTTCTTAAAGAGAATTCTTCATCTTAGACCTCAGAGAAGGAATCTAACTTCTTGGGATCAGAATTTACTTTAGAATGACTTTTTAACCTGTCATCTGTATAACATTTTTGACTTTAAAACATCTTTGCTGGTTGCAAAAGCTTGGAAGCATTCTGTGCTGAAATTTCCTCTGGCTTTACAACCCTGTACAGTGTTCCGTAATGGTAGGGTTTCAGTTTTGACTAATCTCACTTTTATGCCTAGGGTTATGCCAGATAATGGTTTCAAAGATTCACTTGACTCCTCCTCCTGTCTGTATCCCCATAATTCAGAAGTGATGGTATTTTATATTGTGCACCTTCTCACTCAGTTATGCACTTAAATTTCAAGAACGACACCATCTAGAAAATCTGACCAACATTTTGTTTCTTTTGCTGAGAATAGGCGAATGCAGCCATTACCAAGCAGACCACATGAACTGGCCATCAGGCTGTGTTTTGTTTTATAGCGCTAGTCTGCAGGTAAACCGATTTCTGGAAAGGTTAGAACTCATTCTCCTAATGCTGCTGCTGCTGTGGTGGTGGGTGGGCTGCCTGCCGTCGAGAAAACTCTTCTGCTTATGTTTGATAAAACTGTCTTGGTCTTCCATCCATGCTTTTACCAGACCTATGGATTTTATAGCTTGGAATTCTGTCTGTAGATGCTGAATTATCCAAATTACAAAAAGAAAGAAAGAAATATACAGTTGTGAAGGTAATTCACCGTAACAGCAGAAGGCTGATTTGTGGTCTTTTTATGTTAGATCACACCCGCTTACCATAGTTTTTTTACCCTCCTGATTTTTGTTTAGTTGCTCTTTTTTTCAATCGTTTTTTATTTCATTTAAATTAAAATAAGATTTAGTTGCTCTTTTAGGTGCAGTTTTGTGGCTTGAGTCATCCGAATGTGCAGAATTTACAATCTGATTTGAATCCCTCCAGGGTAGGAGGCAGTAATCAGGCACTGATGATTTTATTTCTGTAATAAGTTGAAATGTTTGCTGTTTTCACTTGAACCCATTTTAGGCTTTGTACTGTCCTAACTGCCTGATACTTAAAATGTCATAGATAATTGGTAGCTTATTGCTGCCTGGTCAAAGAGCATGTTTATGGAAAGTGAGAATCTGAATTGCTGTTTATGCAGTTCATTGTAAGGTGGGTATTGTGCAGCCGCGGTGGTGCAGCGGTAGCGTTGTTGCCTCACAGCAAGAGGTTGTCCTGTTCGATTCTCGGCTGGAGTGCCTTCTGTGTGTAGTCTGCATATCCTCCCCGCGGTCGAGTGGCGTTCGAAAGACATGCGTGAATGGGTGTGCCTTCGCTGAAGGTTGGGCGTCGGGCTGGCAACTGAGCACCATAAAAATCTACTGCCAATCATTAGCGGACCGGAATTCCGCTGTGGCGACCCCTAACCGGGAAAAGCCGAAAAGACAAAAAAAAATTGTAAGGTGGGCATTGTCTTGTCATAGGCAAAGCATTTTGTGTTTGTGGTGTATAACTGTTTCAGGCATGACAGAGAAAGCCTTGAGGGTTCAGAGATGCAGAATGGGAATTTAGGGTTTCCTGCACCTAAAAGGTTTGCAGTACCTTGTCATAACTCTTACCCCATGTTCAAAATGTGGGCACTACCTTTTATAATGTGGAACACTTGCTAACAGCTTACTAATAACTTCAACTAAGAGGATCAGAGGGTGCTTAAATGTGTTACTTTACACTTACAAAAAGTTATTTTGATGAATGATGATTTAGTATTATTAAACATAAATATGAGTTAATTTTTTTTTATACTGGATGTATGCTAAAACATTTCATTTTAGAACTGCAAAGCACATGGATATTTTAAAACTCAAAATAACAAGCAGTTTTTATAATGTGGTACACTTGAGAGGTATGACCTTTGTAACCTGTAATATAGCACATGCATATTTTGTCTTTTCAAGGATACGTGTGTTAAATCTCCCTTTCAACTTCTACGCACTTTGCATACACAAATTCAGCGTGCTACAGAGACACTGACAACGTGCACTCAAGCTGTCACAAACATGTGTACAGACCATGCTCTGCATGCATATAAGCATTCAATGCATAGTGTTTGCAAGACAAAAAGCCCTATCCAGTCCTTGTGACTTTGCCCTATGTAGCCTCTCTCATAATTATTATAAATCTGAAATTGTCATTGCCACCAAAGAAAGAATGTGATCGTTTTTTAGTGTTTTCTGAAAGTGAAGTATCAAACTAGAAAATTGAGGCAACTCAGCACGGTAAACCAACCAAAAAAAAAAAAAAACCCACACTTAGAAAGAATCGCACTGCAAGGTAACAGTAAACCACTCGTAGGAGTTTAAATAAACAGAAATCTTTTATTGTCAAAAACACTAAAAACTAACTAACACTAAAAACAACAGCGTTTTTGTCCTACCATTCGTGAAGTCCTAATGGTAGGCTGAAAACACTGTTGTTTTTAACACAAATTAAGTACTTTTTGACAATAAAGGATTTTGGTTTATTTAAACTCCTACGAGTGGTTTACTGTTATTTCAGCCCAATTCTTTCTAAGTGTCAAACTGAAGTTTAGTTCCATAATATTTGTCTTTGAACAGCATGTTTAAATACAACAGTGAAAGAAATAAAGATGTAAAGAAGCCTGTTTTTGAGAAGAGGTATGTATATACAGTGGCATTTCTTTCTCACTAGTGATTTAATTTTCCCTTTTTTTTTGTTTTAACCATTGCTGTTTGTCTAGGAACCGAGACATTTGCAGCTTATTGCTGACCTTGAAGACAGTAACGTATTTTCCTCCATTAACGGCAAGAAGATGTATAACGCACCTACCGACTATGGATTCTGTATAAAGGTGAGAACTCTTTTTATAGAACTTAAATACCTAGGCTAATGTTTAACACAAACAGTTGTTCAGGGTTGGGCATGGTCTAAGAGGGGATAGGGTGGGAGCAAGGCTGAGCTTCCATGAGGTAGACAGTTAGTTGCTCTGGTGGTGTAAACAGATAGAGCCTTGAGTACATCCCAAGCAACCCTGATTCTGTATGAAGGTAAGAACTGTTTTTATGGAACTTAAATACCTAGTCTGATGTTTAACACATATGTTGCATATGGATTTTTATGCAGCACAAAGGTTTGGAAATGTAGCTTAAGATGGGTTGCTTGTTTTTTATGACTGTTGGAGTTTAGCACTCAGTACTTGGGGTCTGGCATACTCATAACAGATTTCTGGCTTAAGAACTTAAGATCAGAGAATATTATTTCATCAGAATGCATTCTCAGGCTCTCTAATTTGTTTGGATTATAACTGTGTGCAGAAGTAAAGAAGCAAATGCTAGAAAAGTTTTCACCTTTGTGCGGCTACTGCAAGGCACTTCCACAGCAAATTTTGATTGAGAAGTAGATCTTTATTTTATGAATTTGTTTCTTCACTTATTGTCCCTTGTTGACAGGGAGAGGCATGGAACACTTTTCATGTTGTTTCCAAGTTCATAGGATCATAGAATCATAAGAAGTTACTAGGCTAATGGCCCTAGGGCCCTTAGAAACCTAGCCAAGTTATTTTCCTTATTTCCCCAATCAGCACCTATTGCCCCATCCAACAGGGACACAGGTGGAACCCTTGGGGTGAATTTACAGTCACCCATCCAGTCGTCCAGATTGTGTTGGAAGAGGGCTAATTAGGTGCTCAGTTTGACATGAAGTGGGAGTCTGTTAACCTCTGGGAGACAAATCTGTCCCTCCATCAGGTTTTATTAATGTCACATACCAAGTTAAGGTCTTTAGAGTGACTAACCCATGTACCATTTGACTTTCAGATATGAAGCATTTCCAATAATGCAGAGATCATCTCTGAGTAGTCTGTATGAAACAGAATAAAGTGACAGTGATTTCAAATGATCCACATAGGACAGTTACTGAAGACCTTGAATTTACTTGTGAAGAACCTTTGTGGTTCCACAAGTTGCTGCAGGTGCTTGGAAAGGTACATAACAAAAGGGATGTTGTACTCAATTATTTGCCTGATGAAGGAAGAGTACAGGGAGGTTATAACTTCTTTTTTTATGGAGGCAATGTCCTTACTTATGAGATAAGCAATATAGAATGTCCTTCTTACCACTGTGGAGACATAGTGATCAAAGGTAAGCTTTCTGTCAACCTGTGTGCCCAGGTCTCTCACCACTGAGTGCGTTCTTAGAGTGTTGCTATTGATGTGGTAGTTATCAAGAACATTGCTCTTACTGAAAGGGATGATAATACATTTTTTGCAATGAGTTAAGGCCATGACTTTGGCATCAATCATTTGTTTGTGTAAGATCCTCTCGTAGGATGTTGACATCATTTGGAGATTTTATGACTGCCCCCAGTTTGCAGGCATCAGCAAACTTTGTCAGCCACAGACCTTTAGTTTTTGCTTGTATTTTGGAGAAATAGATCCCAAAAAGTAGAGGTCCCAGGACTGATCCCTGTCGAACGCCACTGGTTAAAGGTCTGCTGTTGGAGGTGGATTCCCCTATTTTGACTATATGAGTTCTGTCAGTGAGCCAGTCTAGTTGGTTGAGTTTGTCAATTATGCCTGAGTGGGGGATAGTGTCAAATGCCTTGGCTAAGTCCAGGTAGGCTGTATGCACAGATTTCCCCTTGTCCAAGGACTTGGTGACTGTCTCGAAGAAGTCCACCAGGTTTAACAGGTATGATCTCCCTTTGACAGATCCAAACTGAGTAGGATCAAGTGTTTGGAGATTACCTATATCTTTGTTGATAAGGTCCATGATGATTTGTTCCATGGCCTTGCAGATAAGGCTAGTCTATAGTTCCCAAGGTCATACTGGGAGTCATACTGTTTCACTAATCTGGAGGTGTATTTATGTTTAATGAATATTGATACACCTCCTCCTTTAGTTTTCACACCTTCAGTTTGAGGTCTGAACATGTGGAAGAAGGTGTTACCCAGTATGGTTATGGTGCTCTCCACAGCATTGAATCAGGTGTCCATGACTGCAGAAATGACTGGGCCTTCCAAGGTGAGGACAGCTTCCAGTGTGTTCAGTTTTGTGTTGAGACTCCTAGCTTTTAGCAGCATAACCTCGAGGTTGTTTTCAGATGGAGTTTTTACAATAGAAGAAGGCAATATGGGGGTGGCAAGAGCATTAGCCAGTAGCCGAAATCCCAAGGGTGACAGATGAAGACCATCTCTGGCAAAGCATCAAGGTCTGTCGATCATGTCATCCCAGGCTGACAGATAGTGGATCCTCTTAGAATGACCCCAGAAGCTAAGCCAATTCTGTTTGTATTGAGGCATCATCCTAGGCAAAGGTACAATGCTGCTTAAGGCTAGGGACGTACCTGCCTGAAACACAAAGTTCAAGAGCTCAGTCATGTCTCTCTCTCCCTGTAATCCAGAGAGGTACATCTCAAGTTGTTCACACCAACATTGACTTTGACGGAGTCATAACAGTACCTGTTGTTGAGAGACCTGAGTGCATGGGTGATATGGTGTATTCTGGCACCTGACAGACAGCTGACCGTGACCTTTTCTTTATCCAGCCTGGTGAGAGCGATATCAGTGTGTCTCACGAGGAATCAGCTATGACTAATATGTTTGATTTTGTGTTTTGCCGTAAGGGTTTGGCCGGTGAGACACTGGTGCATGAGCTGTTATGTGTAATGTCTTCTGCAGAGGAAGTGTTATGTGTAGCGTGCTTGTGTTTGTGTTTGGGAGGTCTTTGGTGTTTAGGTATGTTTCTGTTGAGGACCTCTGCATATGTAGATGTGTAATGTGGATTTGGGTGGAGTAAGAGGTGAAGTGTGCATGCTGGCAACCCGCTCCTTGTCATATGTACTGGCTGATGTGTGAGACAGCATGGATTCAAGGTTCTTAATATAGTTGCATCTGTCACACATTGTGTTTGTGTGGACCAGGAGTAGAGGGCTGTCAATGAACATCAGACAGTTGCCTCACTGCCTCAGGATGCCCATGTCGACCAAGGGTCATTATCCTTGGTGTAGTGTTGCATTAATCATGAGGGGCCATAGAATATGCCACTGGCATGTATTAAATGCTGAACAGGTTTCAAGTAAGCAAAAACAGCCAAAAATGCCTAATAGTTTTTTTTTTTTTTTTTGCAGAGGATGTCCCCTGCCCCCTGTACCCCCACCCCAACTTTTCATTAGAATGATCACTTTAAGTGACTACACCTTGGGTAAGAGTTGTCATTAAACTTCCTCATTCTGCCTGACTCTTTCTTCTGGAAGCTTTGGTCTTAGAATGAAAACAATTCAAAATATTTTGGGAAAATACACATTTCTTCTATGTGAATCGATGAGATAATTACAAACACAGATGCTGTTGAGCAATAAAGTTTGAGAAGATGTGATGTGAGCACTCTTGTGTGACTGAAGAGCATGCTGTACGTCTTGGCTCTTGGGAAAACCTGTAGAATACTATGAGTTTATTGTGCAGGCAGATATGAGATAGACAGTTCACTGCTCTGGTAGTGGAGACAGATAGAGCCCTGACTACATCCCAAGCAACCTGGATTCTGCTAGTCATTCAGACATCTAATTTTGTGGCAGAGAGAGTGAGAATGTGCCCATCCCAGGAGTGGGAAGTGGCCATTCCCCTTGATGATCCTGGTAGAGTCTGGAGTTTGTACAGGGTTGAGCATAGTCTAAAAGGGGATAGGGTGGGAGCAAGGCTGAGCTTCTGTGGGGGCAGGATGAGATGAAGGACAATTCCTCTGCATGCCAGCCCCTATGAACCATGTAGTCAAGAGAGGGAGGTTAACCAGAGGTAGGCATTAAAGTGAGTCTCCCTGCCATACCCCCCCCCCCCCCACCAGATGCAGGAAAGCACCCTCACCACCCCCAGGATGCCATTAGGATCCATGTCTGCCCTGTTCAAAAACTGGTGTTTACCCATGGGTGGGGGAAGACTGGTGGACCCAACTCTGGATGTGGGGTACTGGAGACAACTGTCATAATAAAGCAGGGACATTAGCATTTCAAAAAAAAAGGCATGAGGTAGGCAGTTGGTTAATGGTTCCAGGGGTCTGCAGTGGGCCATTTCTCAAATAAATTGGGACTAATGACCTTTCCAAAACATGAGAATGAATGTCTGTTTCTGTACTCACCATTATTGGCAGCCAGAGATTGTTCCTTGAAAAATTTCGAGGAGAGATTTGTCGGCGTGTGGAGGAGAGATTTGTTAGTGTATGGTTTCAAGTGTGGATTAAGGAAATAGTATTCACTACGTATTTACTTTAGGCTTGTTCATGAAGCCTCCATATTTTTGTATGAGTCTGTGTACAGATCATTGTGACATGGATATTGTGTTGTGAGTGGTTAAGAATTCACATGGGTAGTTAGTTGCTTGTATTTCTGGCACTGTAGAATTCTTCTAAGCTCTTCAGTTCTAAGAGTAAAATTGTGTGTTGGACAGATTTCCTCACTTTTCTCTTAATTTAATTTGAGGTGTTTTACAGATGGAGGAGATTTTTATACTGACTGTCTGTCTGTTCCACAAACTGCAAAAAGTGGACTTGTCTTATGCAGTTCTTCATTAATATGCAGGATGCCTTTCTGCTTCTGTGATATTATAGGTTTGTTTTGAGATATTCCATAGTGTTTTTCTTTAATTTAAAATAAAGTCCACATGAATGTTAATCCATTAATTTACTGAATGGAATATCTGTGGTATTAAAGTGAAGATGACTTTTGATTAGATGTTGTATTTTCCATCCATCTCAGCTAATGGGTATACCCAATCCGATGAATGTACTCATTAGATGAGCCAGATGGAAGAAGACAACAGCACTGTGGTAAGTACACGGCTTTCATTTTTACATTTGTAATCCTTCATGAACTTGCTGCTGATTTTTAATAGCAGAATGTTCAAATGGATTTTGGTATCTGCTGAGTATATGCTTTTGCAGTCATAGTTTGATTTACCTCCACTAAAGTTCTATATGCAGCTAGCAAATTAACCACGTGGAAGGCTGGGTGCCGGGCTGGCAACTTGACACCGTAAAACTCTGCTACCAGTCATGAGTGGACGGTGATCCACTGTGGCAACCCCTAACCAGGAAAAGCCGAAAGAAGAAGAAGAAGTATCTTTTTTTTAGAGCTGATGTTTATTTTGGTGACCACATTTAAAGTCTTTTTTAGAACTTGATGTCTGTTTTGGCTCAGTGTCCTAACAGACCTGATAGTGTGAATTTCGATACTTTGAAAAATAAACTGTAATTCATACCGAATTTAGAGTGAATTTTGAAAATGGCTGTTAGGATTTTCAAGCATCTTTGCAAGATTCTTCTGCTTATATATAGTAGGAGTATTTGTAATAAGTGAAACTTCCTAGTACCAACCTCTGTTTTGTTGACGCACTTTGGTCAACAAAACTGATGGTTAACAGGTGCGCAAGATCAGAATATGCATTTTTCCCATGGATTGTGTGATCTTGGAGTTGGAGTAATTAGGAGTAGGTATATTGTGTGTGTGGGGTGGGCTTGCCCCTGCAAAAAACATGTTTTAAAATTTGCATGCTCCATGATTTCTCCTTAGAGCATTTGCATTAGTGTGCCAGCTTTTTTGTCTACATTAGCTTGTTGACATTTCCTAGATTTGACAGTTATAGGTAAATCAAGAAAATCTCTGGCCTTTGTAGGACCAGGGATGGTGCCTAGTCATCCTAGGGGTGGTTGTGATTTCCAAGGTAGTTCTTTCTGTTTTCCTGGTGGTGCTTTTATTGGGAGCAGAATCTCAGTCTTGGTTTCTTGCAGACAGATGAACGTTGATGAAGTTATTAAACTTAACCTGTTAAAGCTGAAGAAATCTTAGAGCTGTTTGTGTCATCAGAAGTGTTTTATTGATTGCTGACACATTTAAGCACTACTCCAAATCTAATGGTTAAGTAGGGATCCTTCGTGAGCTTATATGACTTAGAAATGGGGGTGTTCCCTAGGCTCATCCCTCCCTTGATGTGGCCATCCTTTGGAGAGAGGGTGGAGTTGAGGCCCTGTTGAGGGGCTTGCCATGAGAGGTGCTCCCTTTACAGAGCTTAACCTTTTGTAGCTATTAGTCCTTCAATTAACACATCTGATCTATTGCAGTGCAAAGCAGTCAATTACCATAAGTATTAAAACCATATATTTAACAAAAATATATATTGGTGTGGCCTTTTTGCTTTCTTGTAGTACTGTGAGCAGTACTTTAAATAGTGTCCAGATTTTATCTTTATCTTGGACAACCATTATTTTAAGATGGAGATTTTGCAGCAATTTCACCTATGCTTCTTCAGATCTGTCTCTCTTTTCAGTTCATGGCTAGTGGTGGATTATAGATGTGGTTTTCAGATTTTTAAGGGATAATACATCATGTATTGCCATGGCGTTTTTTGCCATGTATGCTGTGAACCATGTGGCGTGTGTGTGTCTAACTTTCAGCTCCTGAGGGGTGAATTGGTCAGTGTGTTCAAAGTAGAATGGTACCTGCTAGTTGGGGAACTGGAAGGGGATATAGCCATTTGTGTGGTTACCAGAAGACAATATTGCCATGCGTGAGGTTACCAGTTGAAAGCTTTTGGATGAAGGTCTGTTTGTAAAAAAATTTAAGATTTAAGGTTTTTATTTGGTTCTCAGTGGGTAAACTTTAGTCAGAACATATTGGATGCTCGCTGTATACTTCTGCATGTTAGTCCATTTTTGTTCTTATATGTGTGTGTGGAGAAAACCTTTGCAAGGTGAGGGACTCCTTCAGGATTACCTCCAGTCTAAGAAAGGATTGAGGGAATTTCCTTAGACATCCTGGGCACAAACCTCTGGCTATTCTTCCAGTTTTAGAGGTTGTGAATAATGTAATTCAAGGCACTTCCATGCAGCCTGACTTCTAGGCTGCCTTCTTGCAAAAAACTGACCATTTCTACTGAGTTTTGGACTCTCGTAATGACATCTTTAAGAACTCTATGGCAGATCCTCTTTAGAACCCAAGGGAGGCAAAGACAGCACCTCAAGGAATCCCTTGCCTAATGAAAAATAGGGGTAAGATCCTGGACATGTTTTACAAGAAAGCGTATACATCAACTACACTGGACAGAAGACCTTTAAATTTCCAGTTCTGTGTGGTCAAATTCCAGGAATCTCTCCTGGACCAGATGAAACAATAAATGAAAGGGATGGAAGACAGAGCTTTCCAAAAAGAACTGTTAGAGTTATGCAACACTTCTTCTCAGGTTGCTAAACATTCTTTACATTGTGGTTTTGATGTTTTGGATGCATCAGGCATGGCAGCTGCATCTGGGTCTGTTATCAGGCGACATGCTTGGTTAAGAGAGCAGTCCCTTCCTGAACTCGTTAAATCGGAAATCCTTGATGCTCCTCTGGACAAGGAATTTCTGTTTTGACCCAAGTAATTTCTGTTTGGACCCAAGGTCAACACAATATTTAAGACACTGGAGGATAAGACAGTCTCTCTACAAACTAAAAGGACTTAGTTCAGTAGGAATTATCATGCAAAATCCTGGTCCTTTCTTGTCACACAAGCTAGACCAAGGAGCAGAAGAGGGAGAGAGCAAAGAAGGTGGCAAGGTGAACAATAACCTAGGCCTATCAGACTCTAAACCCAGGAGTTCAGCATGGAGCAGCTTTGACTCAGCAGAACACCTCCCTGTCCCCCCACCCCAACCCACACCCCTCCTCCTCCTCCAGCAAAGCTCAGAGGCAAGCTTTCCATCTTCATAAACAGGTGGCAAAATATTACCCAGGAAAAATGGGTTTTCTAAATCAGAATAAAAATTGCAGTTTGTTTCCCTTTTAGGACTTACAGGTATCCCTTCCCTGACAGAAGGACAGCACAGGGACACTCAGACCCAAGTAAAGCTTCTTAAGCAGTAGTGTTTCATGGAACCAATTACTTAAAAAGAGTTAGGAACAGGGTGCTACTTAAAACTATTCCTAGTACCAAGAAAAGAAGGAACCTGGAGACAAATTCTAGATCTGTCAAGGTTAAACAGGTTCGTACTGGTTCCCAAGTTCAGGATGCCTATTGTACAAATGCTGCTGTCTATGCTTACCCCTTAGGCTTTCATGGTCACTTTGGATCCGAAAGATGCCTACCTGTACTTCCCCATAGCAAAAGAACTCAGCAGGTATCTCTGTTTCAGGGCAAATGGAAGCCACTTCCAATTCTGTACTTTGCCCTTTCACTTATCTACTGCTCCCAAAATGTGTGACTCCATAAGTTGACTTTTGTAAGACCAAAGGCATGCTGTTCTACCCTTATCTAGATGAATACCCAAAGCTGCTGTAATTCAATCTTTGGAATGAAATTTTAGCTTGTCTATGTGATTGCCTGATCCAAGTCAGTTCTGTGAAAAAGCGGGAAGCTTCTCTTCATCTGACCATGGTTATGTTTGCTGACTACTGTTCCACTGGTTTTGACCTATTTGGCAGAGCTTTTCTCTAAGGGTGTACCTTACTCAGCTTTTAAAACTGATACCTGTGCCATCTCTGCTTGCTTGTCATTGCAGCCCCCTTTATTTTCCCAGCCTATGATGAAACAGTTCCTGAAAGGCATTATCCATTTCAGGCCACTCACCTTCTTGGGACCTCAGTTTTGTATTAGAGAAACTCACTTTGCCCCTTTTGGTACTGATGCTTTCTCAGACATCAAATTCTTATCATGAAAAACAGCTTTCCTGGTAGCCATCACCACAGCTAGGAGAATCTCCTGAGTTACAGACACTAATGTGTAAAGAAACTCTTTCTCATGTTTCACCCAAACAGAATTTCCCTGAGAACTACCTCCACTTTCATGCCTGTTGTGGTAACAGACCTCTCCCTGAATCAGACAATCCATCTTCCTGCCTTTTTCCCAAATCCACAGCACAAAGGAGAGAGAACTTTGCACTCCCTGGATTTGCACAGATAGCTCAGGTTTTAATTAGAGTAGAAAAAAAGTTTAGAAAGTCTGATCAACTAGTGGCCTCTGCTCATAACAAATTGGGCAATCCAGTAAGGAAGCAAATGATCTCCAAGTGGATCTCTAACTGTATTTCTTTTTGCTACAAGCATCACAGCAAAGAAGTACCTGAGCATAAAAGGATTCATTCCCCAAGGGCCACAGCTACCACTGTGCCTTTATTGGGAGTATCCACCCAAGATATTCTGGAAGCAAACACCTGGTCACTAGTCCACACCTTTCCTAAGCACTGCAAATTGGCCTCTATCTCTAGAGACAGAAGTGGATTCACTTCTACAGTCTTGCAGGGACGTTTGTTCTCTGCCTGATACCTGTTCTCCAGCCACCCATCCTACAACTTTAGGAATTTTCCCAAGACGTTTTTACTGCAACAGTGAAACACAATGAACATAGTACTATTATGTCTACTTGCCATAAATGTAGATGGTTGATTGTCTTCAATGTTGCAATATCCTTTCCTCCCTGCATTTCCTTGTTTATAACTATTGTTTATGGTTTGAGGAGTTGGGCATGTCCACCAAATGTTTCCTATCATTTTTGGTGCTGCTTTATTCAGAACCTGAACTGCATTCTGAGATGTGAGATCAAGTGATCGTAAAGAGAGGTCTGTGAATGTCAGGGAGAATTAGCGGCTAACAAGGCAGTTAATAATGTACTGACTGTTTTATAGGTCAATGATCTGATCCTGGTGAATAAAAATAGTAAGATAATAATTGTTTCCCAGTGTACACACAAAGATAAATCATTATAGTAGTAACTCCAGTCCAGTTCTCTTCCTTGCATCCAGATATTCTGACAGTAATCCAGTAGTGTGACTTTGTAGACTCCAGCATCCTAGAGAGATGACAATTTGTGAATACTTAGGCACAAACTGACGAGAGATTATGTTTACTTGTTAGCTGTATTTTTGATAGGGGGACAGAAATGTGACTTGAAATGCTTGTGATTTATTAACACAGTTACTGTTTTGTTTACATTTAAAGCCCAACAAGGTAAGAAATGAAACCAAGGAGCTGAGGCTGCTATGTGCAGAAGATGAACAGATGAAGACCTGTTGGATAACTGCATTCAGGCTCTTAAAGGTATTTCATGTTTTGGATACTTGACTGTTAGAAAATGATTTTAAAGTAGTTATCAAGGCATGATGAATCAAACTCAGTAATGTACTTTTAATGAGGGTCTCT
This sequence comes from Protopterus annectens, assembly GCF_019279795.1. NCBI lineage: Eukaryota > Metazoa > Chordata > Ceratodontiformes > Protopteridae > Protopterus > Protopterus annectens. Next base: position 322,078,154 of record NC_056731.1, read on the forward strand.
GCTAACCTTTACATTTCGCCGTTAAGGTTCCTCTGACCACTTCTGATTTTTAATTTTATAAAAAGAAACTGATGTTCTTGCTGTACTTTCCAGCTGAAAAAAAATGCATTAATAACAGCACAGTGTCATTTGCAGGAGAGAATTAACTGAACCTTTTATTTCCATCAGAATGTTAGTACTGACAGCTGTCATATCGGCATCGAGGTTTCGATCAGTCACTGAAGCCAGTAATCTACATTTAAAAAGTGAAGTGGGACATTAGACAGGATAGACAGGCAGACAGAATCATGCAGTTCACTAGTGGTTGATCTTTCTTTTTGGGGGGAGAATGCTTTACCAGGAGGGCACCAATTAATTGTAGATGGTAGGTACCACAGCTACAGCAATAGACATAATGTATTATATTTATGTGAGGAGAACAGTATAGAAAAGTATGTGGAATACCGTCACTGCTGTCTGTCTCTTCTTATTCTACTGAAGTAAAAGGGCCTCAGGCAGGTGCACCCTTGCTGTACCTCCAGTCATAGATGGTGGTTCTGTATGTAACATCATGATTTTATTATTGTGTAATATTTAGACAACATATTTTCATTCTTATGTTTTTAATGCATTATTATGAATGAGCAACAGCAGTTTGGTGATAGTGGTGTGGCTGGTTGGTTTGGGGGAGGTCTGTTGGTTTAGTTTGCTTGTGCACAAAATCCAATCACCTTTAGATTAGGAGTTGAATACCACCTTTCCATTTTGTCATATATTAATGCATTTTCTGGCAGGAAAATATGAGATATTAACTTGTCCAATCTCGCCTTCGTTCTTGCTGGATGGGTTTGGAGCCGATAATCGGCTTCGACTTGACCACTTACTATAGCTCGAGAGCTCTTTACTGGCTCGAGGCTACCCCTTATCCCAGAATGCTCAGCGTCAGCTACCCAGATCTCGTTTGCCGCTTTAGCTGCGAGGTTGCGATCAATACTGACTCAGGCTTAGTATAACTTTTTTTCTCTATTAATTTCAAAGATTTTGCTTAAAATTTTATATATATAGTAGTTTGTAAGTTTCTTTTATTGTAAACCCCTATATCTCATCCTAATGTTTTTTTTTTGTGCTGTGTTGGTTGTTGCCCCTTAGTCGCTAGGCCTTCTGTTATTCCCTGAACTCGTTTAACTTAGAGAGTCCCCCCCCTTAAGGACAGCCATTTAAGTTAGAGGCTCTCCTTTAAGGTCTTTATTAATTTTTAGTTGATTATTGTAGTTTGTCTTTTATTGTAAAATGTCTAAGCAAGTTAAAACCTCTGGTTTTAAAAAGTGTGACTCATGCTGTCAGAAGATATCTCTGACAGATGGGCACACTAGTTATGTTTACTGCTTGGGGGCTCTGCACCTGCAGAACTCTTGTGCTATTTGTCATGCCTTTAGTCCAAGGGTCCTGCAGGAGTGGAAAAACAAGCTTATCTTCCATGGATTGTTAAAACAGGATTCTCCGGCTAAAGCATCTCAGCAAGTGAAACCTTTGAAACCAGTCAAGCCATCGGCTCCATGTTCGGAACCGACCTGTGAGCTTGACAAACCAAGACTTTCCCTCCGTCGGCTCCAACTGTTACTTCGGAGCCGTTTCGGAGCCACAAACGAGCTAGGTCTCCTTCAATGGAGCTGATTTGCTTAGTGCCACAATCACCCTTACTTCAAAGGAAGACCAGTCATCGCTCATCTTCCCACTCCTCGCGATCCTCAAGGTTATTGGATCAGGATGTGGAGAGAGTGGTCAGTAGGTTGCTGAAGACACAGGCCCTTGCTAAAATGCTTTTGAGCCCGCCTCAACAGGCTTTGGATCCATCTGCTTCGATTTCGATTCCTCCTCCGACTATGCTTAATTCGGAGCCGGAGTTCATGAACGCTTCGATAGTGGTTCCTTCGGCTCCGATGACATCCTCTTCGGCTCCAACGTTGGCTCCAATTACCTTGGTTCCTCCTCCCATCAAGGTATCTGGGCGCCGAAGCTCTCTCATTGGCTCCGAGGGGGGAAGTGGCATTGGATCATTGTCCGACCCTGCTCTCCCTCTCGGAGCTTCGGCTCAGTTGATCTCGGCTCCCACATCAAGCTTGAAGCCGTCGCCCTCGGCGCAGGGTGGGATTCCTGTCTCTTCGGAGCTGGAGCCCTCCTTGTTTCGAGACCGTGATGCCTTCAAGGTCATGCAGAGAGTGCTTTCCCCACATACGGCCCCACTATTGGTTCCATCGGCTCCGTCCCCCTTGGTGCCTGTGACAACCTCTGCTCCTCCTCCAGCCCCAAAGCGTAGGGAACTTATGCCCCAGGACACCCCATTGGGTGAACCCTGTTCTTCCGAAACCTCTCCAGAGCATTCTGAGCAGGCTTTCTGGAAGAAAAAGTGCAAGAGGAAGCACCTAGACTCCCCTGAGTCTGTCACCTCAGATACAGACCTGGATGAATCGGAAGGGTCCCCTAGGTCCCCCTCTGAAGATGTTTCCTTTTCAGACATCCATGAGATTCTCAGGCAGAGGCTTGGCTGATCTTCCCTAGCCCCCTCCGAGGATGAGCCTGTATACCTGGACTCATTTGGTTCCCGACCTTCCACCTCCTGGGTGTCTCCGCCATTTGATCCACTCATGTCTGTAGTGTCTCGAAAGGCTTGGTCAGCTCCAGACTCCATGGAACCTGTCCCGAGGAGACCCAATAAATTCATCACAGCTCCCCAAGATAAACAATTCTTGACCAAAGGTGTCCCAGTTGATACCATGGTGTTAACAGCAGCCACAAAGAGAGAGTTAGCTGAAACCTCCTCATCTGTCCATCCACCGAATAAAGACTCTCGTATGATGGACAGACATGGGAAGCGAATGTTTTCATCAGTGACCTTCTCCCTTATGTCCCTGAACTATCTTTCCCATTTTACTAGGCTTTAGAGGGATCTCCTAAAAGAGCTTGGAGATGCCCTTCAAGATCCCACAGCTGAGGGAGCTTCAGCCAAGGTAGCTACCCAGCTGGCGACTCTTAATTCAATAGTCACCTCCTCCATGAGGCTTATTTCATACGCAGCCGATGGAGCAAGTAGAGCTGCAGGTACAGGAGTGGCTCTTAGGAGACATTCTTGGCTGTGGCTGTGTCAGTTTGCAGAACCTTTCAGAGCGTCATTCACCAATACCCCCTTTGATGGCTCCTCTCTCTTTGGGCCTCAGGAGAAAGACACGCTTACCAGGTGCCAGCAGGAAGGCAAGATGCTCTCTGATGTCGGAGTCCATGTTTCCACTCCTACCAGACCATACCCAAAGGGTCACAAGGGTGGAAAGATGTGGTTTTGAAAATCCCAGGGACCCTTGCCTGATGCACATGGCTAATTTTCCCCCAGGGGCAGAGGGGGAAATAATAACAATGGCAGATGCCGCCCTCATGGCAGAGGGGGGTCCGCAAAATCAGGGTGACAGATATGTTCTCTTCCAAACCCTATCAATGTCCCAGAAGGGATGCCTGACTGCTCAACTCTGGAGGCAGTCGGGGGAAGGCTTTCATTGTACCTAATCGCCTGGTAAAATATTACGAAAGACAAATGGATACTAGCCATTATATCCAGAGGTTACAAGATTCCCTTTCATCAACCCCCTTTTGTTTCAAAAAAATCCATCCCAGATGTTCCACCCAGTCTAAGGGATCAGGCAGTCACAGAAGTTTCAAGACTGCTAGAAAAAAAGAGCCATCCAGGAAGTCCCCGCAGACAAAGTAGGATCCGGAACTTACTCAAGATTTTTTTAGTGCCCAAAAAGACAGGGGACTGGAGACCAATTCTGGATCTCAGCAGGTTAAACAAATCTGTACAAAAAGAAAAGTTCTGGATGGTAACACTGCAGTCCATTCTCCCCTTTCTGGGTCAGGACAATCGGATGTGCTCCATAGATCTTCAGGACGCGTACTATCATATAAAAATGGATAGATGGTCCAGGAGATTTCTACACTTCCGGCTAGGGGCCAGTCATTACCAATTCAGAGCTCTGCCCTTTGGTCTCACCACAGCCCCCAGGGTGTTCACCAAATGCATGGCAGTAATCATGGCTCACCTGAGACGTCTAGGATTCCAGGTGTTTCCTTATTTGGATGACTGGCTCCTCACTGCTACCACCAGACAACAACTCATAGAGGCATGAGATTACACCATCCAATCCTGTGCTCAGCTAGGCATCACAATAAACTTAAAAAAAACTGCCTTGTTGCCCTGTCAATCTATTACATACATAGGAGCAGAGCTAAACACAAGAAAAAGTATTGTAAAATTGCCTCAGGAAAGAGTTTCCATTATTCGAAAACAGGTTTCACTTCTCCTGAGGAGCAAAAAAATTCAAGTCAAATATGTTCTTCAAGCTCTAGGGTCCATGGCAGCAGCCATTCTACTAGTTCCCTTAGCACGCTTTCACATGAGAATCCTTCACTGGCTTCTTTTCACACAATGGTCCTTCCAGGAATTACCCATGTCTTTACAAAATCTTGCAAAAGACGCCTTTTCTAGTGGATGGTCTCCCCACTAGTTACTCAGGGCAGACCTTTCATGGAACCCCATCCGGTCGGCACAGTGACCACGGATGCTTCCCTGATAGGGTGGGGGGGGGGCATTATTTAGGGAAGACAGTCCAAGGCACTTGGCAACCTCATGAGTACCACTTGCACATCAACGTCCTGGAGATGAGTGCGGTGCTCTTAGCATTGCAAGCTCTTCAAGACTCTCTCCCTGCCGGGACTATTGCAATACAGACAGACAATATGTCAGTGGTTTGGTACATCAACAAACAGGGCGGAACCAGGTCTTACCCCTTGTGCCAAGAGGCTCTCAGGCTGTAGCAATGGGCGATTCCCTCCCAACGTTTTCTGACAGCAATGCATATCCCTGGGACATCCAGTGTAATAGCGGACAGGCTCAGCAGGTCTATCCTCATGCCTCACGAGTGGTCTCTGAAACAGGAAATTGTGGATCTTATTTTCCACAAATGGGGCCAGCCTTGCTGCGATCTCTTTGCCTCTCCCCTCAACAACAAATGCAGCAGCTACTTCTCCCTTGTTCCTCCTCCATGTCAAACACCCAGGGATGCTCTAGTCCATGATTGGCCTCAGGGACTCCTTTATGCATTTCCCCCCTTTCCCCTAATTCAAAAAGTCATTCAGAAAGCAAAATCATTGGGTTGCAAGATGATCCTCATTGCCCCCTATTGGCCTCGACAGATTTGGTTTCCGTTCCTTCACCCCCACCTTCTAGCCCAGCCTTGGATTCTGGACCCAGTACCGACCTCTTGATTCATCAGTTAGGCGGGCTACAAAAATCCCTACAATCTCTCAAGCCCTCAGCTTGGTAACTCCACTTCCAATCCTAGCCAGGCTCCCCAATATTTCCCTAGCAGTGCGTGATATTATTGTCTCCTCCCATAAGACAAATGCAAGGAAAGTCTATGCTAGCAAATGGAAAAGATTCTCTTACTGGGCAGAATCCAGGAATTTAGATCCTTTTACAGCTCCTGTACAAGAGATTTTGGATTTCTTAGCAGAACTGTTTCATTCTGGTGCAGCGGCTGCTACCATCAGAGTACAACTAGCTGCCATTTCAAATTTTCATGTTGGAGTTTCTAATTCCAGCATAATGTCTCACAAACTCTGTAAGGCCCTTCATGAGAGGTACATCTCTACTTAGACCCCCCAGTGAAAGAGCCCCTTCCACCTTGGGATCTCAGTTTGGTTCTGGCCTCCTTGATACTGCCACCCTTTGAGCCAGCAGCATCATGTTCCTTGAAATTTCTCTCTTGGGAAATTATTTTCTTAGTTCCTATTACTTCTGCCAGATGTGTTTCAGAACTTCATGCACTAGGTGTTCGCCCTCCATACCTAGTTTTTCACAAAGACAGAGTTTCTCTGAGAACCAACCCATCTTTTCTACCTAAAGTTTGTTCAGAACACAATTTGAATCAATCCATTGAACTTCCTGAATTTTTTCCTAATCATTCCAACAAGGCAGAATACAGATTACACCAATTGGATGTGCATAGACAACTGCGTCTCTGTCTCCATAGAACTAAAGAGATGAGAAAATCAGATCAATTGTTACTTTCATTTGCTAACAACAAACAAGGCCTTCCAGTTTCTAAAGTAGCATTGTCAAAATGGTTATCGGACACCATAGTCCATAACTACCATTTGCGACAAAAGATCTTCAACAAAACCCAAAGGTCATTCAACCAGGTCAGTAGGTACTTCGGTAGCATTTCAATCTAGATTGCCCATAGAGTCAATTTGTGCAGCAGCTACTTGAGCAGATCCTCATACATTCATTTCTCATTACAAATTAGATGTGGTCTCCTGGGGCAGGGCTTCCTTTGGTTCCACGGTTCTGAAGAGTCTGTTCCAAAGCCACCCAGGATTGAGGTGCTAGGGACACTGTCCCATCCCGCAAGAACAAAGACGAGATTGGACAACTTAACATAAAGAAGATGTTCTTCCTGTTTCACTGTTGCAGTCATTACATTTGGGTTATCTGGTTGCAGGTAGCCCTCAGTCGGCCTGATTAACAAAGTGTCTTGGGTCCTGCGTCAGTTGCTGTCTCTCAGCCTGATTAACAAAGTCTTGGGTCCTGCGTCGGTTGCTGTCTCTTCTTCCGTGACTTCAGGTCATCAGGGGTATAAAACATGCAGCTGGCATCATTACATCAGTCTTTCTTGCCATGCGGTGCCCGAAGCAGAAGCAGTTCGCAAGTGCCGGTCGGCCGACTCCTGAAATTTTCGTTTTCAAGTTTCAGAACCGAAGTCTTCAACTAAAAGCTAAGTACCCCATTGGGGAAACTTTTTCTTGCTCTAAACCGATGTCAGTAAAAGTAAATAATTGCATTTCTTGTGGAAAGCAAATATCTCATAAAGATTTTCATTCGTACTGTATTCCTTGCCTAGGCCCTGACCACGACGTACCTCGCTGTCAGTTTTGTGCCTTATTTAAACTACGAACTATCCGTCTGTATATTTGCGCTTCTAAATTTTTTGGTGCTCGGTTCAATTATCCTGATATGACTTCGGTAAGCCAGCTGACGACCGACATGCCGAAGAAAAGCAAAGATAAAGACAAAGACAGGCCGCCCAGTTCGCCGCTACTCAGTGAGGCGCATTCGCAGCCCCTGATACCCACTACTTCAGATTCACAGGCCTCTACTGAAACCCATTCGGAATCCGTTATACCACAAGATGCTTCAACTGGCGAACCTGCGGTTGTCTTTACCTTGGATGGGTCCGAAGCCACTGTGCAGGCACTGGCTTCTGAGGGTGTATTCAGGCCTACTGACCTGCATATTAAACTGGCGCCATCTTCTTCTTCAAGGCCTAAAACTCGAACCATGCCTAGAAAACTGACGCCCAGTCTGCATGGTCAGGCCTCTATGCCTAAAGAACAAATGTTAAGAATGACTGAAGACCTTATTACTTTAATCGGGGGAAGCCAACCTTCCCCCTCTAAGAGACCTAGGACTGAGTTTGCTTATGATACTTCTGACCAGGATTCTGAAATTTCTGTTTCCTCTGATGACCAGGATTTACCCTTATCTACCTATGAGGATACTGATGCTAAGGACTCTATTCCCTCTGCTCCCCCCCCCAGAGGATTTCTCTTTTGGTGAAACCTTGCATACTCTCAGGGAGCTTTTTCATTGGGAAAGTCCGGATTTCTCTGATTCTAAAAAGAGGCTTAGGGATTTCTTACTCCTGCCCGAGCACAGGCCTTTAGCTATACCTCCTGTACTGGACATTGTTGATGATGCCTTTTCAGAATCTAGCATGGCCCCTGACTCTTTACCTCCTGCTTCCAGAAAACCTGATAGATATTACAGGGTTCCTGGCTCTCACACGTTCCTTTTCAAAAATCCTACTGCGGATCCTGAAACCATTTTATAGGGACCCAAGGGCATTAAAGCTACTACTGCCAAAAATCCTACCCCCTCTGATAGAGACTCCAGGGCGCTGGATAGATGGGGTAAGAAGGTATACACTTCTGCAACTTTGGCCATTAGGACCTTGAATTGCCAGTTTCGTATGTTAAAGTATCAGCTGCATATTATTGGGTTGCTTAAAGAGAAAATGATGTTGATTCCTGATTGTGCTGAAAATAAGGATTTACAGGATTTTATGCATTCTGCTGAACAAGTTGGTAAACATACATTTCAATGTGGTTTTAATTAACTAGAGCCATCTTGCAGGGCTTCGGTAACTGAGTCTGTACTTAGAAGACATGCTTGGCTTAAGGAGCAATCCTTGCCAGATCATGTTAAAGCGAAATTACTGGATGCTCCCTTAAATCAGGGCCACCTGTTTGGCAACAAGACAGAAGAAGTTCTTAAAAGGATGGAGGAAAAAGCTAAATCTATGCAAACTGTTAGACTTTTTAAAAGTACAACCTCCAAGATTTAGTAGGCATTGGCCTTCTAATAATTGGTCCTTTCCTGCCACTTCCAGACCTTCTCAGTCCAAACTCAGATCCAGCAGAGCACCCAGGCTTCAGTCCCAGGGGATGCACAGGACTAAGCAGTGGGGGCCTCCACTTCCAAATTTGGGAGTAATAAAACTCCCCCCTGTGGTAAACTGTCTCAATGACTTCTTTTTAAAACTTCCAAGCACTTCTCAACTGACTGCCCCTTTGGGGGGAAAGATTGCACTTCATGCAAAGAACTGGGAACTCTTACCCAGGACAAATGGGTTTTTAATATAGTGTCCCAAGGATACAGATTTCACTTCCACATGTCACCAACTCCAAGCGGTTGGCTGGATCTACCTCCAAAGCAGTGGGAAGTGGCCCAAAAGCAAGTACTCTCTCTCTTAAGCATAGGGGTTATTCAATTGGTACCAGAAGAGAAAAAGGGACAAGGTTTCTACTCGAGATTTTTCCTGGTACCCAGAAAAGACAATTCATGGCGTCCTATCCTGGACCTGTCTAGTCTAAACACCTTTTTGGTGATTCCAAAATTCAAGATGCTGACTCTTCACCAGTTGTTTCCTATGCTAAGCAAAGATGCCTGGTTGGCAACACTAAATTTAAAGGAAGCATACCTGCACATCCCAATCAGGGAATCTTGCAGAAGATACTTACGCTTCAAAACAGGCTACACGCACTATCAGTTCTCTGCACTGCCCTTTGGCTTATCTACTGCGCCCAGGGTATTCACAAAGTGCTTAGCTCCAGTCATTGCATTTTGCAGACAAAGAAATATTTAAATATACCAATACCTGAATGATTGTCTAATTCAGGCAGAAAACCCGGACATACTTTTGAATCATCTGGCTTTTGTACAGAGGGTGCTAACTTGTCTGGGGTACACCATAAACGAAAAGAAATCTGGTACCCTGTCAACAAATTATATTCCTGGGAGCAAGCTTGAGTACAACTTCCCAGATGGCTTTCCTCACGCCAGAGAAACAAATTCACTTGACAACCTACTTCAAACAAGTGGTCACAAAAACCCTGCTATCTGCAAGGCAAATACTGCAAACCTTGGGGTTCATGGCCTCCTGCATGCTTCTAATTCCATATGCAAGACTGCATATGAGGAAACTACAATGGTATCTAAAAAGCCTATGGTGTCAACATTCTCAAGATCTAGAAGCAATGATTCCTATAATTCCTTGTCTATGCCTAGAGTTCCCTTGGTGGGCAGAGGCCTGCCACCAAAACAAGAGACTACCATTCACACTACCCCCTGCCGTCCAAACCCTAACAACAGATGCATCAGACTATGCATGGGGGGGGGGGGCGCACCTGGCAGGGAAGTGCATTCAGGGCAAATGGAACCCAATTCAAATGCACCTTCACATCAATCATAAAGAAATGTTAGCTGTACGGAATGCTTTGATAGCCTTCAAGGACCACATGCTTCCAGTACAATTAATGGTAAAGACTGACAACACCACTGTTATGTGGTACATAAACAAGCAGGGGGGTACACATTCTTACCCCCTCTGCAGACTAACCATGGCATTGTGGAACACAGCCTTGAGCTACCAAGTACATCTACAAGCTCAATTCCTGCCAGGAAAACTAAATACACTGGCAGATGGACTAAGCAGAACCCTCATGGACCCACATGAGTGGAAACTGAAACAAAGTATTTTCAACATATTGACAAGCAAATGGGGGAGCCCAGATATAGACCTGTTTGCCTCCCCCAGAACTATCAATTGGAAAAATTTTGTGCAAGGACTCCCCACAGACAAGCTTGGAAAGTGGATGCTCTGTCCTTCAGTTGGAAAAACCTATCAGTTTATGCCTTTCCTCCTCTGCCTCTGCTCTCCAAAGTACTACTAAAGATCAAACAAGACAAACCAAGGATGATTTTGATTGCACCAGCCTGGCCACACCACCACTGGTACCCCCTCCTGCGCAGTGTGTCACTGTTGGCCCCATGGCACCTGCCTCAGACTCCTACCCTGCTGTCTCAGCAGGAGAACCAGATTCTGCACCCTCAGCTTCAAACACTGAACCTAGCAGCCTGGCTAAGTACCTAAGCTCTCCTTTACCATCCCTCAGTAAACCAGTGATGGATGTCATTTTAGAGGCAAGGAGGCCTAGTACTAGAAAATCTTATGCTGAAAAATGGAAAATATTCTGTGCCTGGAACCAGTCTCAAGGGATGAGCACAGCAGCACAGCCCAATTTACCTCAGATTTTACATACTGAGATGCTTCACAAGGCCCTGTCTTTTTCCTCAATAAAAATTCACGCCTCAGCCATTTCAGCTCATTATAACACAGAACCTCCCCTCTTCTCTCCTCCACTGCTCAAGCAGTTCCTCAAAGGGGCCAAAAATCTAAGACCACCCAGGAGAGCTCCAACTCCAGCCTAGGACCTTAACTTTGTATTGGAGAAACTCACCCTTGCTCCTTTCAAGCCAGCTGCTACTGCAGATTTAAAATTCCTTTCTTGGAAAACAGCTTCCCTTTTAGCCATCACTTCATCAAGAAGGGTATCTGAATTACAGGCCCTTATGGCAGTGGAGCCTTTCATCATCTTTCATGCGGACAGGGTGTCCCTCAGGACCAATCCCTCTTTCATGCCAAAGGTGGTATCCAGTGTGACCTTTAATCAGTCCATTCATTTGTCTACCTTCTTTCGTAATCCACAGAACAAAGGGAAACGGATACTGTACTCCTTAGATGTGCACAGACAACTTAGATTCTACTTGGACAGGTCTAAACCTCAAAGGAAATCTGAACAACTGCTGGTGGCATTTGTTGCAGGGACAGAGGGGAAGGCTATTTCAAAGTGAACTATCTCCAAATGGATAGGCCATTGCATTATTTTCTGCTATAAGCCCCATGGAAAACCTATCCCACAGGGGATCAGATCCCACTCAAGCAGGGCTGCATCTATCTCTACAGCCTTTCTCAGAGGCGCACCTACTAGGGACATCCTAGAAGCTGCTACCTGGAGTTCTGTACATACTATCACCAAGCATTACCCTTTGCCAATTTTCTCTAAATCCAGAGCTGGCTTTGCCACTGCAGTTTTGCAGGGCCTTATAGCTGGTCCTAATGCTATCTAAATTCCTCCTCCCATCCTTAGCTTTGGGAATCTACCCAAATGTAATGACTGCAACAGTGAAACACGAAGAACATAGTACTGTCGTGTACACTTACCATAAATGTAGATGTTCGAGTGTATTCACTGTTGCAGTCCTGATTACCCTCCCTCCAGCCCCCTGACTTTGTTTGGCTATACCTCTTCTCTCCTTTTCAATGCTTAAAAGCTTTTTGGTGTATTTGCTTTTTTGTTTGAGGTATAACCTTGTATATTTATAGATTTAATTTCTTCCCATTAGGGGGGCACCTGACATCTGGGGCAAGAAAAACTGATGTAATGACGTCAGCTGCATGTTTTATACCCCTGACAACCTGACATCACGGAAGAAGAGATAGCAACCGATGCAGGACCCAAGACTTTGTTAATCAGGTCGACTGAGGGCTACCTGCAAGCAGATAACCCAAATGTAATGACTGCAACAGTGAATACACTCGAACATCTACATTTATGGTAAGTGTACACAACTGTACTTTATGTACCAACCATAACGTTCCATGTTAGTTATCCTTCATCTCGCCTTCCTTCTTGCATTCCTCTCTCCTTCCCCCCATTCCTCGAGGATTGAGAGGAGTTTCTCAATGGTTTCACTGGCTCATTTTTTGTGTTATTAGTTGCTTCCCAAGCAAACCATGACAATTAACTGTATATCCAGGTTTATTAATGGATTATCTTCTATAATTATATGTCTATTCTGAGCTATATCAAATGAGATCTGGGTAGCTGACGCTGGGCATTCTGGGATAAGGGGTAGCCTCGAACCAGTAAAGAGCTCTCGAGCTATAGTAAGTGGCCGAGTCGGAGCCGAGTATCGGCTCCGAACCCATCCAGCAAGAAGGAAGGCGAGATGAAGGACAACTAACATGGAACATTATGGAACGTACATAACTTATTTTTCAGCATGTTTGCATTTCATTATTTGCATGCCTGTCCCTGATAATTTGCAGTATTTGCCCCATCTTCTCTTTATATGCTCACCTACGGTTTTAGCTTGACCAGAACTTGTTTGTATTTAGAAAAAATGAAACCAAACAATTACGGACTGTGCTGAGTGCCATTTAATGAAAAGCTAAACAACAAGCTCCAATATACTAAGCGCTTTCACCATCAATACAATGGCTTCTTCAGAGTAAAAGGAGCATCAAATCACAAGCTTTAAATACCCACTGAACTTTTGAAATGACCTATCAAAATTCTTTCCTAATTAAAGACATACACAACATAATAATAAGAAAAACATATAAAATCACACCCTTACAAACATTTGTAAAGCGCATGTTTATGAAATTGTTAAAATCTCAAAGAATAAATAAACATCAAATAACCATTGCCCTCTGCTTCAGTATGGGCATATTAGAAATGTGATCATTGAGTCCAGGGAATAATGTAGCATTCAACAAAACTTGTTTGATGTTTGTGTCAGACTTTAAGTTTTGCTTATGAGTTTTTTTATCTTTATACCATATTGTTGTGAAACACTTGAACGTTATTTATTATTATTAGTATTATTACTATTTATATATTCTTTGAGATTTTAACAATTTCATGAACATGTGCTTTACAAAAGTTTGTAAGGGTGTGATTTTATATGTTTTTCTTATTATTATGGTGTGTATGTCTTTAATTAGGAAAGAATTTTGATAGGTCATTTCAAAAGTTCAGTGGGTATTTAAATCTTGTGATTTGATGCTCCTTTTACTCTGAAGAAGCCATTGTATTGATGGTGAAAGTGCTTAGTATATTGGAGCTTGTTGTTTAGCTTTTCATTAAACGGCACTCGGCACAGTCAGTAATTGTTTGGTTTCATTTTTTCTTAGTGTTTACCCTTCTTGGGTTTTTGTTTTGTTTGTATTTAGCGTGAATCACTTAAAGCAAATACTGGTAACGTGTTAACTGTTTAGACAGCTCCAGCCAGCTGAATAGAGCTTAATGACTGTTTTGTGATTTTGGAATTAACCCATCCCCCCAGCACACACGCACACCAGTGCAGCAGGAAATCTTTTGCACTCCTTTGCAGTATTGGGTGGCAAACTGTGGAGTGTGTTACAACGTAGATGTTCAGAGTTCCATGCCGCTGACTTGTACTGATCAAAGTTAGATGAGTTTAGCCTAGACAGACCAACCAAATATCTTTACATTTAAATAAACAGAAACAGGAAATCATACACAGTGTGGCACAGTCGGCCTTGATGGTACAGCTAGGCTACAACTTTGTTGGAAAGATTGAATTATAGCAGCATTGGGTATTCTTGTCACTGGCAAAATTTCCAGTTCACTGGCTTGTAGGATTATACTAGTACTATGCAAGCAGCCTAATTCAATTGTTTCACAAATATTAAGGGCTTATTATTGAATAATGAAACTAAAAAAAAATGGGGAAAATAAAAAACAAATGATGTAGCACTTTTGTATGTATATACGTGAACCAGAACGTCATCAGAATAGTTTAACACTGTTGCAAGCAGTTTAAAAGAAAACTGGTAAAACTCACGTGTAGGTAAATAATTCAGTCAAATCAATGCAAGTTAAAAGTACTTAAATGCATTGAACCATTAAAATTATAAAACATTGTAAAATATGTATTATTAAGAAGCAAAACTAAATAATGTGATAAAACATGAATTACAATTAATGCTTACAGAACCCTGATTTTAATGACATTAAAAATAAATAACATAATTTCTTGGTCTTGTGTGTGTTTCCAGCTCTATCTTATCAATAATACTCCTATAGGTAAAAGGGAGCAAGACTGAAGCATGTCTGCCTATGTTCCTGTTTCCAGTGGCACTTCCTTCATCAAATTTTGATTGTCAAATGCCAGTTTAGAGGGTTGATAATATTGTGGCCTTTCCAGTGTTATGTTGCATATATTTAGGATGCTGTCATTCTGGATTACAGCATTATTGGCTGTATTTTTAATAGATGCATGTGAATATGTTTTCAGAACCCTGTGCTCTCTTATTAGTCTGTATATCTAAAAATATAATAACATTAAACTCTGTAGTGGGGTTGAGCTTGCAAAAAGTAGCAGTGGGTGGTTTAAATAAACAATAAGCATTAACTATTTCCAGCCTAGTTCCTTACCACACAAAGAAGATACCATTAGTGAAATGATCCAAATGGCTCTTCAGGTGTTGTTCATAAATAATATACAGCATGGTGTAGGGGTGGTATGTTGTTGAATGGTATGCCAAAACTCTGTGTCATTCGTTGACAAAAGTGGAATGCGAGTTATGACAATGTACTCCAGACACCCATTTGATCTGGGCCTTAGCTATTTCATGATTAAGATACATATCAGCTGTTCCTGTATACCAACAATTTAGCTCCCTGTTGAAGTGTTGTCACTTAAAATGTCAAGTGCTTACATGATGAAAAAAAAAAAAGACAGAAACCCTAGGAAAAGGTCAAATCTCAAAGATCGCTCTTCTCCTTTACACTTCTTTTTACAGGGGGGCAAGCCCACCTGCACTCCCTGAACTTATATATACCAATCCTGAGATTGCCATAACTCGGAGAATAGGGAATATCCAGAGAAATGGCCATTTTGGACTTGGTATATGTCAATCCATTTTTCGGCCTTTCAGTCTCAGTGTTTTGGGATCTAGTCCCATGAAATGGACCGTAGACAAAATATACTGAGCAGCAAACAGCCAAAACATTAAGTACAAACACTGGCATTTGCAGCAGGAAGTGCCAAATAGTTAAGACAGACAGCAAATAATCTGTAACGTATCTATGATGATCTATATTCTATGGTATGATCTCTATCCTGTGGTAATGATTAGTAACAGTAAGAAGCATTAATCTGGGAAAACTAACAAAACAAGTTGCTAATTACAAGAGAGAACACAAGCAGGACTGCAGTGAGGTAAATCATATAATACAGTAAAGTGAGCCAAAAATGTAATCCCTTATGGTGTTTTTCATAAACCCAGCCACTGGGGATGCACAAGCCAGTGCATTTCTTTGTGCCGGTCCCAAGCCCGGATAAATGGGGAGGGTTGCATCAGGAAGGGCATCCGGCATAAAACCTCTGCCAAATTACTTATGCGGAGAACATATCATATTTCCATACTGGATCGGTCGAGGCCTGGGTTAACAACAACCGCCACCAGTACTGTTAGCCAACAGGGTGCTGGCGGAAATTGGGCTACTGTTGGCCGAAGGAGAAGAAGAGGGGGAAGGCATGCCCGAAGGCAGGAAGAGAGGAGGAAGGTTAGGAGTGTAGTAGTGAGAGTAGGAACTTTGAATGTTGGCAGTATGACTGGTATAGGGAGAGAGCTAGCTGATGTGATGGAGAGAAGGAAGGTTGATATATTGTGTGTACAAGAGACCAGATGGAAGGGAAGTAAGGCCAGGTGTATAGGAGGTGGGTTCATATTGTTCTATCATGGTGTGGATGGCAGGAGAAATGGGGTAGGGGTTATCCTAAAGAAACAGTATGCCAAGAGTGTTTTGGAGGTGAAGAGAGTGTCGGATAGAGTGATGTTTATGAAGCTTGAAATTGATGGTGTAACGATGAATGTTGTTAACGCATATGCTCCACAAGTTGGATGTGCGATGGATGAGAAAGAAAATTTTTGGAGTGAGTTGGATGAAGTGGTGGTGAGTGTACCCAAGGGTGAGAGACTAGTGATTGGAGCGGACCTCAATGGGCATGTTGGTGAAGTGAACAGAGGGGATGAGGAAGTGATGGGTAGGTATGGTGTTAAGGAGAGGAATGCAGAAGGTCAGATGATTGTGGATTTTGCGAAAAGGATGGACATGGCTGTGGTGAATACATATTTTAAGAAGAGGGAGGAGCATAGGGTGACGTACAAGAGTGGAGGAAGATGCACACAGGTGGATTATATCCTATGTAGGAGGGCCAGTCTGAAGGAGATTGGAGACTGTAAAGTGGTGACAGGGGAAAGTGTAGTTAAGCAGCATAGAATGGTGGTCTGTTGGATGACTTTGGTGATCAAGAGGAGGAGGAGGAGTGTGAAAGCAGTGCCAAGGATTAAATAGTGGAAGTTAAAAAAGGGTGGTTGTGAGGTGGAGTTCAGGGAAGAGTTAAGACAGGCACTAGGAAGCAGTGAAGAGTTACCGAATAGCTGGGTAACTACAGCAGAGCTAGTAAGGGAGACTGCTAGAAAGGTGCTTGGTGTGACATCTGGACAGAGGAAGGAGGACAAGGAGACCTGGTGGTGGAATGAGGAAGTACAGGAGAGTATACAGAGGAAGAAGCTGGCGAAGAAGAAGTGGGATTGTCAAAGAGATGAAGAAAGTAGACATGAGTATAAGGAGATGAGACGCATGGCAAAGAGAGAGGTGTCGAAGGCTAAGGATAAGGCATATGGAGAGTTGTATGAGAGATTGGACACTAAAGAGGGAGAAAAGGACATGTACCAATTGACTAGACAGAGGGACAGAGCTGGGAAAGATGTGCAGCAGGTAAGGGTGATAAAGGATAGTGAGGGAAACGTACTCACAAGTGAGGAGAGTGTGTTGAGTAGATGGAAAGAGTACTTTGAAGGGCTGATTAATGAAGAGAATGAGAGAGAAAGAAGGCTGGATGATGACACCTATGAAGAGGATGAAGAATGGAAAGGCTGTTGGCCCAGATGACATACCAGTGGAAGCATGGAGGTGCTTAGGTGAAATGGCAGTGGAATTTTTAACCAGATTGTTTAATGAAATTTTGGAAAGTCAGAGGATGCCTGAGGAGTGGAGAAAAAGTGTTTTGGTACCTATCTTTCAGAATAAGGGTGATGTGCAGAGCTGCAGTAACTACAGAGGGATAAAACTGATCAGTCACAGCTTGAAGTTATGGGAAAGAGTAGTGGAAGCTAGGTTAAGAAGGGAGGTGATGATTAGTGATCAGCAGTATGGTTTCATGCCAGGAAAGAGCACTACAGATGCAATATTTCCTCTGAGAGTGTTGTTGGAGAAATACAGAGAAGGTCAGAAGGATTTGCATTGTGTCTTTGTGGACTTAGAGAAAGCATATGACAGGGTGCCTAGAGAGGAGTTGTGGTATTGTATGAGGAAGATGGGAGTGGCAGAGAAGTATGTACAAGTGGTACAGGATATGTATGAGGGTAGTGTGACATTGGTGAGGACTGCGGTGGGAGTGGCAGATACGTTTAAGGTGGAGGTGGGATTACATGAAGGATCAGCTCTGAGCTCTTTCTTATTTGCAGTGGTGATGGACAGGTTGACAGATGAGATCAGACAGGAGGCCCCGTGGACTATGATGTTTGCAGATGACATTGTGATATGTAGTGAGAGTAGGGACCAGGTTGAGGAGACCCTGGAGAGGTGGAGAGATGCTTTAGAGAGGAGAGGAATGAAGGTCAGCAGGGCTAAAACAGAATATATGTGTGTAAATGTGAGGGAGGGTAGAGGAATGGTGAGGATGCAGGGAGTAGAGCTGGTAAAGGTGGATGAGTTTAAGTACTTGGGATCAACAGTTCAGAGTAATGGTGAGTGTGGAAGAGAGGTGAAGAAGAGAGTACAGGCAGGGTAGAATGGGTGAAGAAGAGTGTCAGGAGTGATTTGTGACAGACGGGTACCAGTAAGAGTGAAAGGGAAGGTCTACAAGAGGGTAGTGAAACCAGCTATGTTATATGGGTTGGAGACGGTGGCATTGACGAAAAGGCAGGAGTCAGAGCTAGATGTGGCAGAGTTAAAGATGTTAAGATTTGCACTGGGTGTGACTAGGATGGACAGGATTAGGAATCAGTATATTAGAGGGTCAGCTCAGGTTGGACAGTTTGGAGACAAAGTAAGAGAGGCGAGATTGCGTTGGTTTGGACATGTGCTGAGGAGGGATGCTGGTATATTGGGAAAAGGATGCTAAGGATGGAGCTGCCAGGTAAGAGGAAAAGAGGAAGGCCTAAGATAAGGTTTATTGATGTGGTGAGAGAGAACATGCAGGCGGTTGGTGTGAAAGAGTATGATGCAGAGGACAAGAAGAAATGGAAACAGAAGATCCACTGTGGCAACCCCTAACGGGAACAGCCGAAAGAAGATGATGATGGTGTTTTTCATACTTGTTAGTGACCAGTGCAGGACATGTTAATTTAGAAGGTAAAGCAGTAAACCTGAAAAAGAATGTAGTAAAAGTTTTATCAGTAGGAATTGAAGGACATTTTTATAGAAGTCAGGGAGAAAGTCTTTAAAGCTTTACCTTAAGCTTGGCTAGATCCAGTTAATTTCTAATGTAGGTAGGATGGCAGCTCCTGCTAGTCATTACAAGTTTACTAAAAACTCTCTTCCCAAGGGCCAGGTTAAATCATGGGCTTTTTAGGGACAGGACTCCCTTGATCCATTAATCTCAATGGATAGCATCAGGGCTCAATGACCAAATTGTTAGCAAGTGAAGGGTAGTGGTTTAGGTGTAATAGCTTAAACACAGTGATGTTTAGCAGAAATACTGCTTTTGCTTTCACTGGGATCCTTGAAGCTTTCTGCAGGAAAAGTAGTAATGTTACTTGCTGTCTCTTCTTCTTCTCCTTTCAGCTTTTCCCGTTAGGGGTCACCACAGCGGAACAACAGTCCACAGAATGATTGGCGGTGGAGTTTTACAGTGTCAAGTTGCTATCCCAGCACCCAACCTTCCACAGAAGGTGCACACATGCACACACTCACACCCAGGGCCAATTTAGTGTGTCCAATCCACCTGCAGCATGTCTTTGGGATGTGGGAGGAAACAGTGTTACTTCCTGTCTACAAGGTAAATAAAGCAGTAATTTTTATTAAGCATGGTTTCCAGCACTTGGGTATTCTGTGAGGACCTAGTGCAACTAAATGCAGTCTTGGAATTGGGATATTGAGAGTTATGGCATGCATTGCCTCGAGAGTCAGAATATGGACCAGCCTGTTGCTGACTGTTAATTGTCTTACAATGCTGATTACCTCACATTCATTAGATGCTTCAATGTAAAGGTCTCATAAAACCAGAGCTCTAGATATTTGAAGTTGTAGACTTGCTTATTAGGATATTCCTGAAGGGTCTTTGATGCACAGGCCACCAGTCCTTAGCGCTCCCTGACTGATCATGGAAGCTATGCATACCACATTAGCAATGTTATGAGTAAGTTTGCTATTCTTCAGCCAGTTACATAGTTTGTGGAAGTGAGACTATGTTTAATTCTGGGCATCAGCAAGTGATCTACTGCTTTTAGTTTGTAAAATGCCACCTGCTTACAGGGTAAGGTGGAGACCCAGATGGACAATACTGTGTTATTTATAAAAAGGGAGAAGATCCTGGGCCCCAGAATAGACCGTAGGGGAACTCCAGTCCTAAAGAAGTCAACTGCAAGGATGTCATTTCCAGTTACAGTTTGAAAAGTGTAGTAAGTTCCTTAGTTTGTCATGTAAGCTTAAGTAAAAGGAGGAGGTTTGATGCTGCAAACTCAAGAAGTATAGCTAAAGGGTGGAGCTGTTTTTTTCTGCATTCCCATAAATGGAATGGGGTGTATTATACATGACCATATAGATGCTTCTCTATCTAAAGCCATGTCAAGACCCAGAGAGCAGAATATATTTGTAAAATAATGAAGCAGCTGCTCATAAACTGTCCCCTTAATGATCTTGGCTAAGGGCCTGATATTTCTTGACAGTTCTTTAGTTTTCTACAAGAGAAGATTTGTGGAACCTTTGGCAAAGGAATAACTACAGCATGCTTCACATAGGAGAAGATCACTTCAGTAGAGATCCATGAAAAGAACATTTTGTGGAATTTATGAAGCAGCTCATAGGCTAAGAATCTACTCTTCTGGGAACCCTTCAAGACAGCAAGCAATATTCGCAGTGGCTATCCATAAATGAAATGCTGCCTGTCGCTAGGGAGTTCCTCAACAGTAGCATTAAGCTCAGCTGAACCTAGGTTTGAATTTTTTTCCTGCTGAGATGGTGTGTGTGCGCGTGTGTGTGTGTGTGTGTGTGTGTGTGTGTGCGCGCGCGCGCATGCGTGTATTTTGTGTGTGTGTGTGTGTGTGTGTGTGTGTGTGTGTTTTGACACAGCAGTTCCAGCCAGTTTAACAGTGTGGCTATGGATATGTTCGGTTGAAGACTTCCTGTTAAAAATACCAGAGGCAAACTTGATGGGGCTAGCCATACTTGCTTGATCAGCTCCTGTGAGTTCTTTGATAAATTTCCAGAACATCTTTGGTTTGCAACCTAGTAAGACCTGCTTATTTCTAAGGAAGAAGATTTTTGCAGCCTTGTGTGTTCTTCATTGTTGCATCATATTTTGGAAGTTATTTTAGTAACTAGTGTGCTGTATGTTTTTCCACCTTTTCCATGTGTTATGTTTTTCTTTCTTTCTTTCTGGAGCCTTTTAAGAGAGATGGAAAGCTAGGACACGTGTTCCCCTTTAACCTCTTCAGTCTGACCAGGAAGATTCTGTCATTTGTAGAAGAGAGGAAATTGAGGAATAACTTTAAGGTGACAGTTGACCTTCTTTGGAAGTGATGATTTCCTAGTTCACAGCATGTAATTCCTGAACCTCTGCACCATCCTTCGAATAAGATATAACTTGATCCCTGAGAGTTTGTACCTTGGTTTGATCTTCTTGAAAGACCACAGGAGTGTGACAGAAAAGTGGTTGCTGAGACAATTTGGGTGTACTAAGACACCTGTGTATATTTCTTGCATATTAGTAATAGATAGTGAAGAAGGGAGTGATTACCATAAATTATATTTATCCTGGTAGGTTTGCTAATAATTGATTTAGGCCTAGAAGGTTCATCACCCTTCAGAGTTTGGTCTAGCCAGCACTCAACTAGCTGAAGTTTAAGTTAGCAAGTAGGCTAAAATTGTTCTTAACCATGTGATTATAGCTGAGGTTAAGGAGATCCTGTAATACTTTGACTGAGGGATGGGAAATAATATAGGCAGCACCTGTAAATAATTTTGAATGGGTTTCTAACAGTAACTGAGGAAATAGACAATTAGAGGAATCATTTTTAGGTGATTTTCTTGTTCTAAAACAGTGATGCAAAAGTACTTTTTGACCAGCAACATGAATTCACTTCCAGTTTTGTCCGTTTTCATTGTTCTGGACAGAAGTTAAATTCGGGGCAGTGTCATAGGTCAGGGAAGATTCATCTTTCAGATAAATTTCCATAACCCCTAAGGCAGTAGGATTTACTGTATAAACCTAGCTGTCCAACTCCAACACATCTCGTATATTACTGAGGCAGTTGGAATTCACTGGGGCATTTTTCAGTATTTTTTTTTTATGCTGTGGAGTACAACTAGTACTCTTCTGGCCAATGGGGTGATAGTGTGGTAACCTATTCCGACAGATTTAAGCTAAGCTAGGGTCATTCTTCACATGTGTATCTGTTTTTCACAGTTTCATTTTTCCACCCCCAAAAGGTAGAGGGACATCCATTCTCTCATATATTTCAAGAGCTGAAAACCGTCTGTGGCTAACAGAAAGATAAAAATGTTAGTAGTCCAACCACTTCTACTTCTTGTGAGTATGGTTAACTGCTTTTATTCGTCACGTATGTTGGATGCTTACCTTCATATCCTGATTCATCTGGCTGACCACATAGTCCTAGATCCTGAATGCTTTTCCTGTTAGTTATTGCTGTTTTTAATTTCTTATATGACTTCCACTTTTTTGAGAAGCTTAAACTTCACATCAGCTATTTCACAAGAAAGAGGATTATATGAGGATTATATGACTTTCCATCTCTGAATAAATGCCTTTTGCCAGTCATGTGGTAGGGTCATGCTGAGACACTGCATATATTTTGAGAGGTGGGGATCAGTTATTGTTCCCAAGTTTTTCCTTGTTCCCCCTTACAAAGTCACCTTTTTGTATGTGATTGTAGACTAAGTCATGAATGTTTTTTTTTTTTTTTTGCAGTGTTCCCCTTTTTTCTTAGATTGTGGAAAGTGTGCCATTGCCTGCTAGTGCCACTGAATGCTTCACAGTGGTATGTACTGTGGCTGCCCCTGTTGTCAAGCTTCATATAAGGTCATTTCAGTGGCCACTGAGGCCACAATATAAGCAGTACTCGGGTAATTTGGGCAGGTGACTTCGCTAGTTTTCCCCTGTGTTTCAGAACAGTGGGTGCCACTCCTTGGGTGGGAAATTTACCATTCTGACTAAGTCATAGGACCTCAGAATCTGTTCTAGCAAGTCTCCTTCAAAACAAGGAAAGAGTCCCCAGACCTCTGCTAGGTATTAAAAAACTACTTTGAGCATTCTCACATAATAAAATAAGTATATGCTATAATATACAGAGGCATGCTTCCCCTGTAAATACATGGTTGAAATAACAACCCTGAATTGGTTTGCATATTACTGTTTTAATATTCAATACATATATTCGTTCATCAGTATCATTCTGAATTTTATTTATTTATGTAATGTTTTGCTGATTAGATGAAACCTATCAGACAGAATTATTTTCCTGACAAGGCTGGGGAGACCCCATAATTGCTGTACAATAGTCTCAGTAAACAGTTCACTGACAAATATATGTCTGCAACAAAGTATTAGCATTTTATTTATTTATTTGTCTTTGTTGACTGTGAAGGTCCAGCTGGGCAGAGCCCATTTTCAGCAGAGGCCCAGGGACAGTAAGCATTATTAATACTGGAGAAGACTTCTGACATGGATTAGTAGCATTTATAATTTACATTGAATATATGGTACAAGACAAATATAATGTTATATGGTTAGGCAAAGAACATTTACTAAACCGATTTTATAAGAAAAGATAGAAAGTTTTGTTTAGTTATTGTTTACAGCTATTTACATAGTAAGATAGAGCAGACTGACACGATTGTCAATCTGCTGGGTAAATGTTATTTGGCAATGAGGTTTTTGTGTAAGGTTTGATAGGTCTAATTTCATATGCTAGCACTCTGCAGTTAGGTAGACTCAAGTCAAGCTAATTCTAGACAAGGTCTCCACAGAACCACCAGTCTCCCTAGCAGAAAAAGGAATATGGTACTACTCAAGACTTTTTCTTGTTCCAAGAGAAGAAGGCTCTTGTAGACCAGTTCTGAACTTATCTAAACTAAACGGGTTCCTTGTTGTCCCCAGACTCAAAATGCTCATGCTTTGAAAGCTACTTCCCATGCTTTCCCCTGCAGGCTTACATGATCACCCCAGATCTCAAGGACAATTACCTCTACATTCCTGTCACAAAGTCATACAGGATGTATCACTGTTTCAGGGCAGTTGGGAACCATTATCAATGTTATGCATTGGCTTTGGTTTATCTACTGCTCCCAGAGTATTTACAAAATGTCTGGCTGTAGTAGGTACCTATTGTAGAATAAGGGGCATGCAGCTCTACCTCTGTCTAGATGATTGCCTAATCCAAGCAAAGTCTTTGAATGAGCTGGAAGCTTCTCTGCACCTTACTGTGGCTCACCTGTCAAGCATGGGATTTCACCCTGAGGTTCAGTCTAACCCTTCCTCATAGCCTGTTGTTCTTGGGAGCTCTACTAGACAAAAAAAAATAGTCTTTCTCCCACAAGAAAAAGTAATGTTCCTGACCCAGTAGTTCTGATCACTACCCCAGCAGTTATCAGTGATGGCCAGAGAAATCCTAGGGCTCTAGGATACATGGCTTCCTGCATCCTGATTATCCCCCTTGCCAAGCTGCTCATACAATGGTTTTTGAAAAGTGTGTGTGTCAATACAAGCACCCTCTAAACTTCAAAGTAAAGTTTCTGCCATTTCTAAAAGGAGCTATCATAGTGGATAGATGCCTGCTTACAGAACAAAGGTATCCTTTCCAGTGTTATGTTAGAGGCCAGATTATGATCTCAAATGCCTCTCTCCTATCCTGATGGCAGTCAAACTACTGTTGAAACCAGGCTTCTTTTTGATTTCGATGCTATTCTCCACTCAGGCATAGTAGAAAAGCTAAATGAACTGAGAATAAACCCGTATCATTACTGGATTGCCACCTGGCTCACTTATAGGATGCAGGAAATCAAAACAGAGAAAGTTACCTGCACAAAGATACCAGTCACCAGTAGAGTCCCCCAGGTTTCTATGCTGGGGCTTCTCCTGTTTTGGCATCTACTTTTCCGAAGTAAAAGCAAATACCAAAGGGATCTGGATGACTAGGTTGGCAGTCATCTCCAAATGACTTTGCCAACCTGGAGGAAGGTTTGCCCCGAATAAATTGCTGGCACCAAATCATGGACTTAAACTAAATGCCAAAAGATGCAGTATTGTAATTTTGAAAAGTCATCTTTCTCAGGGAACTGCGGTGATGGTGCTGCGGTAGCATTGTCGCCTCACAGTAAGACGTTGTCCCATTCGATTCTCAGCTAGAGCGTCTTCTATGTGGAGATATGCGTGAATGGGCATACCTTCGTTGAAGGTTGTGCATCAGAGCTGGCAACTCGGCATGTAAAAATCTGCTGCCAATCATTAGCGGACCGGAGTTCTGCTGTGGCGACCCCTAACCGGGAAAAGCCGAAAAACACAACAACATCTTTCTCAGGGAACTAGCAATACAACCTTGAGAATTGACCTAGTTGTTTGGGATTTGGGAACTTATGCGGACAGTGACCTAACTTTGACCAACATGTATATTTTCTGATATTTGAGTCTCATGGGGATCTTCTGAAATTCAGTGTATTCAAGACAGTCCCTCTTCTATCTGGTCAAAAATTAACCTGGCAAACTTATATCCTGATTTAAGTTAAACTGGTACTTTTTTAAGCGGAATCATAGAAAAACTCAGGATCTTTGTGGAGTGAGATCTTACACTGATTAAAGTTTAAGAATGGCTGATCAGGGGTCCACAATGACAAAGTGAACAGTGCAAATCAAGACTCCCAAACTGTCACAACTAAACCGTTTTAACCACAAAATGTTTAAACTGTCTTGTCTAAAAAAAAAAAAATCTTGCACTGAATTTAGACATAATTTTTGCAGGGGATTCTGCATCCTTGCCCACCCCCCACCCGACATCATCAGTCTCTAAATATGCTACCTCCAAAGTCAAACACACTTAAAGGAAAAAGGAAATTAAAAAAAATCACCTTTTGCTTTTGTTTGAACTGCGTAACTTTATAGAACTCACTGGAACACCTCCAGTAAAACAAACAGTGATGTACTTGTAACATCAAAAACAAAAGAAAGGATTTCTACAGCTTTAGTCATATGAATGCAAACAAAACACTGGGTAACTGATTGCGCCATAGAGCTTGCAACCTGGTTCTTACAGGATAATTAAAAAAATGCAATTTGGAGCAACATATAAGCAATTTAGTGAAAGATATAAACAAATAAATTAATTGCATTGTACAAGATAAGTCAAAACTCTAAATCTCTTTCTTGTACCAGAACCATTCAGTGGAAGCACTCCAGTCAGTAATCCTAACCAGTAGTCTAAAATTTCACCAGTATTTAACTAAATCATTAAAATTGTCACTCTGCTACCAAAATAAATAGGGAAAATGTCTTCTACTGGAATATTAAAAATAAGAATTTAGGGCCTCTAAGAGTTCCAGACTGTTGTTTTTCATCATTATTTGCAATGTAGTGTTTTAAGTAAAAAAAGAAAAAAAAAAAAGCTTTTAATGAAATTTGTCATACATGTATCGGTGGGTACTCAGTGGGTTTTGGCTGTAACATAGGAATGTTTTCCATTTGTCTTGAATCTTAATGGCAGTGAAGTTGATAAAGAGATGATAATAGTCATTAGTACCACTGTAAACCATGACTATTAAAGGTAGGATGATTTAGTGGTACAGAAAATGCAAAAATATAGATGCAGTTCAGATATAGTCATAGTTTAATAATGTTTTAATCGTTTGTGATATGACTTGAAAAACAATAAAATGTCAGTGACCTCTGCCTCTTTGAGTGCTAGGTTATGTAAATGTGCTAGTTTTTAATCTTGCATGTGAAATCAATTTGTGTACATCTCATAAAACAGCATAACTAATCTGTATTATTTTATTTTCTAGTATGGATCATTGTTGCACCAGAACTATTTGATTCCACTGCAGAGAAAAACAAGGCAGTCCCATTTTTCTGCTCCAGTGGTAAGCTTCTTTAAAAAATGTGATAAAATATATCCAATTTAACTGATCTTGTATTTCTTCATGTGCTACTCATTTAAATAAGTCTGGGCATTTGAATGCCTGGCTCTTTAGCACAGGTGGACAGAGCCATGACTGTTCCCTGTTCAAACGCGACACTCAGTGGTGAGCACCAACAGGTTGTAACCAAGACAGTAATCGAGAGATAATAGATCTTCTTGAAGTGCTACTTGCAGGTGTTGGTGATCATGACTGATCCTGAAGATGACTGTGCCATCAGCG
The DNA here is from genome assembly GCF_019279795.1 of Protopterus annectens. NCBI lineage: Eukaryota > Metazoa > Chordata > Ceratodontiformes > Protopteridae > Protopterus > Protopterus annectens. The sequence goes on from NC_056731.1 coordinate 322,105,055, forward strand.
TACAATAGTAAAGGGAGCTGAGGGTAATCAGGATGTAACAAGAACTGAGACTCAAGGGACACCAGAATTAATGGTGATTGTTGTGCAGGAAACCATGCCTATTTCTTCCTTAAATGATCTTGAGGTAAGGTAGTCTTTGAATGAGGCAAGGGCTTGTGCACTGATACCCATGCCTTACATATGATTGAGAAGGAGGGAGTAGTCAACTTGGTTAAAGGCATGAGTGAAGACTGAATGGTGCTCCTGTAATGTAGCCTTTTGTCCATGTAGAGTACTATTTTATCTCTTAGGGTCAAGAAAGCTATCATTGTCCTTGAAAACAGATCGTACTGTTATATGTAGGTTGAGAGCTGAGTGTAGGTCATTTTTTCTAGTATTTTGCCGAGGATGAGTAGAGAAAAATTTGTCATTATTTTTGGTTTTAGTATATGTTTTTAGTTCATAATAGGCTTATAACTTCCTAACAGTTCCCGTAAACTATTTTGAAGAGTATCATATGCATGGAGATTAGCGTCATAGATTTTGTTAGATCTATTATACGCTGTATGGTCTGCATAGCCACTCTATCCACTGTTTCAGTGACTTTTTCAAAAAAGGTTTAAGAAGCAGGATCATCCTTTGATAAAGTGAATAGATTTGCTTCTAGTGTTAAGAGATTTAAAATGTCCGAATTAATGAGGTCTTAGATATGTTCCATAGCTGTATATACATAACTCTAGTGAGACTAATGGGGCTATAGTTACCAGGGTCTGTGGCTGGGTCAGGCTTCCATAATGGTACTACAACATACCTCTCAACCTCTTAGTGCAACAAATCTGGACAAAGACCGGCAAAATGGGGGGGGGGGGGGGGAGCAAAGGCCCAAAAATAGGGACATATTTTAATTATTACTTTTATATGCTTAAAAAGTTGCTAGAGTAGCATGATTTGTTTTAGCATACATTTGCTGAAGGATTTGAAGTCTGAAACTCAATTTGTATATCATTATTTAGTGACTTCAATCCTAAGATCAGACCATCCTAGTGATTTGGCATAATACCACTATTTTTATGAGAAACAGACCAAAAATATGAGCCGAAAATCTGTGCAGTTGAGAGGCATGTACTACAATGGCTATATTCCAGACTTCAGGAATGTAACTAGTGCAGAGGCTTTGATTAAAGAGGTTTCGTAGGGGTTAGGGTAGGCATAGAGCTTTTTTGATATTGATAACTAGACAACTTGGTATTTTGTCAGGGTCCTCAGATGAGATGTTCTTAGCTTTTGAGAGGGCCTGTTCCATAATAATGAAAGAGGGTGGTTGGGAATGCAGAATTAAAAAACAGCTACAACTGTGTCTGGAGTAAAGTCTACACTAAATTTATCAACTGAGATATTAGCTATTTACTTTCGGTCACAGTGGGTAGTGTTTTTGTGGACTAGTGTTAGTCCTTAACTTTTTGACATAGTTAAAGAAAGATTTGAAATTATGTCTCTATAACTACACTTATAAGAATGTGTTCCAGTTCAGGAAACCTCAATTTTGGGCATTTTTTTTTTTTGTTAAAACTCGTGGAGTTGAGTTGAGCAATTTGAATGTGCTCCTAATTTGAATTTACTTGGTATTAATGTCCAGCAGATGATCTTGGTCTGAAAAAGATGGCATAGGTGCGGCCAAGACTTTAGGCAAAATGCAAAAGTTTTGATAAGATAGGTGGAAACTATTCCCAACAACGCATGAAGGCTTGCCTGCCATCTCATCCCAAGCTGATACATACTGGATCCCCCTAGAATGACATCAGAAACATTGCCAGTTAGTAAAGCAGATGATCTGATTGGTCAGCTGAAAAGTACAGTTTCACGGGAGTGCCTGATGTTTGACCTGCCACTTAAAATTCATGTAAAGTGAAACAGTTTCAGCAGGGGCAGAACAAAGACAATGCTTCAGGTACTTGTCCTTTGACAATTTTTATCAGAACTTATATGCATTTCAACATAACATCTCGGGGATTTAGCAGTGAGTAGGAATTCAGAAGTGTATCTCCCCAATTTTAGTTTTGGACAGCAAAGTCAATAGGGAGGTTGACTATCGGACTGTACACTAGATGGGAGTTCAAGATGACAGAAAGACAGCAGAAATGTTGGATGTTGAGAGTGCTGGTAAGTCTCCATTGAATGAATGACCTATTAGGTGGGTATCACTATGATACAGATTTGAGAGGTAATACTAGTGAGTAGGTTGCTGCAGGATCCCTTTCCAAATGAAGAGCATACGAGCTATGCCAAAGGATGCTAACCATTTATTCTGTTGATGCATTTGGTGGAGATGGTATGACAAATACATCGGACTACGTTTAAAAAAAGCTGCTTTTTGGAGTTTCTTGTAGGAAACAGACTTGATACCCTTGTAATGTACCACTAGTTGAAGAGAGAAAGGCTGCTTTTAACTGCAGTAGGGTTTTTTTGTTGTTTCTGAAGGGTAGAAAGACAACTGTAGGTGATGGACAACAAGATGTGTCTTTAAAGATCTTATAGGTGCATACTAGGCTAATGACCACAGGGGCCCTTAAAAGCCTAGCCATGCAACCTAAATGTGACCCACAAATTTGATTTATATTTGATTTATAGGGGATGTTTTATAGGGTCTGGTTATCTCATTGCTACACTGTTTTAAGGATAATTAGTATGGCAGGAAAAGCAGAGGAAAGGTGTGTATCAGCAAAGAGAGAATGGAACAGTTCATCACAGTTTGACAAAACTATGTAACAAGGTTTACATTGACCAGATGTGATCATAACAAGGAGTTCCACTGAGGACAGAAGGACTATTAATGCGGTATTCTTGCATAACAATTACGAGGACAAGGATTCTACATTTATGTGACTGTATTTTTTATTGCAAATCCATGTTGTGTTCATCTTGGGCTTGTCCTTCCCATGGCATAACCGCATTGCTATTTTAATCCTGTTGTCTGGTTATGCACTGATGGTTAGCAGTATCATCAGCCCAAAACTGGCAAAGTGAGGTACTTGGCAGGTGAGGTGATCTGGGAGCTGCAGTGGCTGCAAATGTAAGACTGTAGCTTACTTCACTAATAGCCCTAGTCTCCTCTATATGCTGACATTGTACTAGGGCAGCACTGAGCAATGAGGCACTATTATTGTGAGTAGCTCCACTTCAGTACTAACAATGTGCTCACAGTCTTGCCTACTGATGCCATCCAGCTGCCAGTGCCGGCTTCCTATTGAAATGCTGGCACTAGTGAAGAGCTGTTCCAGTACACCGAAAAAAAATATTGAAAATTCAGAAGAATTCATCTTTTCTTCTTTAAACTTGTTTTTACAGGGTGGCAAGCCCCTGCATCCCCACACATCTAAACTTTTATATACCAGCCCTTGAGATTTTCATACCTTGGAGAAAAGGAAATAATTTTTTTTCAGTTTCTATATTCCTGGACTCACTGAAACAGGTCCCAACATTTCAAATGGTTACCACCACTAACTGTTCTAGTCTTTACCAGAGGCACAGTGTGAGACATGCCATACCAGTATGTTGTCCATTAAACCTTCCCATGGAAAAGGTGAGCACAGCCTCGCCATTCCTGCCCCACATCCTGCCAGCTCCAACAGGATGTAACCAAGCCACTACTTGAATTCGGATCACCTTAGCCATAGTCAGGGCTTTATCGCTGTGCACCAAAGGAGCTGACATATATGACTTTAATTTGCTGAAATAGTTAAGAACTAGATACAGATGTACCCAATGCTACACCAACACATCCTGTGGATTAAAAGTGCAAACTCAGGGCATTAGCTGGTGTCACTGCAACTAGTATGCTTAGGGGAAATTGGATACATAAATGGAAAGAAAACGAAAAAAAAGTAGGCTGATGTAAGTACAGATATGTAGGTGTAATGTGTGGTAAGCTTCTAGGACATACATATTGTATTTTAAAAGAGTCTTGAATGTACTGAATTAAGTCATGTTAAAGGCATACTAATCCGTTTTGAAAACTGTTTTGCAGTTCTCCAAATGCAATTATACATTCCTGGTGTCACATCATAGGTATCTCATGGATGCACTGAGCATGTGCGAGCCAATAGACAAGTATTTTTTAACATTGAAAAAAATGAAAATGGACTTACTGAATGTCTTTGTTTAGCACTGCTGCTACCAAAAAGTCTTATAATTGTCCTGAAGATTACAAAATCACTTTAATGTAATTGTGTTGTCCAATGATAAGGGAGTGACCCATGTTGTAAAACATACACAGTGCTCACTGATTTTATCTTACCTGTAATTTTATTAATAGATCAGGCAACTTTGGAAATGAGGGGAGCATGGCTTTATTTCGGTTATCTCTTGGCATGCCCTGGTATGTTGCCATAAAGTTGATGATTCCTCACTCGTTGCATGTTTTAGTAACGCAGACTCTGGGGTCTCTGAAGTTTGGTGGAGTAAGGATGTGTTCCCCTTAATCCCCAAGATTTAGTGACCTTAGAGTTATGTTTAGAGTTGTGAAGATGTAGGTTTATGGAGGGCTTATCCCTGCATTTTTTAAGACCAGTAGAGTAATTAACAGTTCTTTTTCAGTGAGTGGTGAGTCACTTAACATTGTACTAATGTATTGCCAACAGTTTGGATAAGAGCTATTTCTTGAGAGATGCAGTAAGGGAATGTCACTAGAGAAGCATTATTAAATGGATTTTGTATGAAAGGAAGTTCACTAACAGCATTTTTAAGGTGCAACAAAATGAGAGTGGTGATGGCTTTTCATAAACTGTTGTTAACAGTAGTGGCTTTCCTGTATAGTTTGAATCTAAACCGTCACCATTCTGCTAAATATTAGAACCCTGAAGTCTTACTGAATGCATGTTGTTGTTGTGTCTTTCGGCTTTTCCCGGTTAGGGGTCGCCACAATGGAACTCCGGTCCGCTAATGATTGGCAGTAGATTTTTACGTGCCGAGTTGCCAGCTCTGACGCACAACCTTCCAACGAAGGTACGCCCATTCATGCATGTCTCCACACAGAAGACACTTTCGCTGAGAATCGAACAGGACAACATCTTACTATGAGGCAACAACGCTACCACAGCACCACCACCGCAGTGAAGTCTTACTGAATGCATACTGTAAATAAAGTCAGATGAATAAGAAGATTGAAATACTGTAAATAAAGTCAGATGAATAAGAAGATTTAAAAAACAGACATCTTTGCAGTACCAGTATTACTTAGTGAATCCTTTTAGTCACGCCCACCAAAAATTGAATTATCCTTTATAAATATAAAAATGGGCACATGCATACTTAACGACAACAGAGGTGCCCTTGCTGTGTTCCTCATCTTAAATAATAGCATCCATTATAGTTAGACATATTGAGCAAGCTCCAAGAATGTTGTAAATGTTTAATTAAAATAGGAAAATCACAATGTTTACACGTTTCAAAGTCTGTTAACACCTTCATCATTAACTCTGCTGGTATATAACACATTATAGTATTAAAAATAACCAGTAAAGCATATCTCACACTAGCTTAACATTATTTAAAGTCTACCAAAGCTGTTTAATATCTTTAAGATTTCCTGGTATTTGCACTGTAATGGGATTAATATAATAACCTATTCAGACATTAGCTGTCTACAGTAACCTCTACCAACATCAAGATTCTTGAGTACTGTAATATGAAGTATCTGTATAGGGTATTGTGAAATATTTTAAAAAATCAAACTTTTTTAAAAGTATGCAGTTGTGTAATAAATATTCCACAGTTAAACATTTATATAGCTGCTTTTGTATCTCACTCTGAGTCAGGTTTTTTATAAACAAAAATAATCAAAGCATAATTTTTTCATAGAAATAGTAAAAAAAAAAGTGTCTATCACCAGAACTGAATCTCAGTCATTAATGGTTCTCGTTATGTCCCCTGACATGGTGTAATGGACTAGTCTGTTGGCTGCAGTGTACAGCCATTGACACTGTTTGGGTTACTCAGTCATGTGACTACAGTTTCTAACCTGCTGCCTGTGTTTGATCCCACAGTACACTACAGCGTTTTTTTTTCAGGCAAGCTAATTATGGCATAGCAAGAGTAGCCTGTGTTTTTGCACATTTTAGCCCTTAGTACTCTTACCATGTAGGTCTTGTGGCACTCCATTGACCCTTTTGATGCTCTCCCTATCCTGCCTACCATTAGTACCCAACAACATCCCCTGAAAGAGGCTTACCTTTTTGGAGAAATACCTTTGGTAACTTCATCTTAGGTCCAGGCAGTAAAACAAGACTGGGTGCTGTTTGGAGTTGCTGATGGCTGGCTTGGGTTCTTGTATGCCCTGATTTTGTCTTGTCTGGCTTTGGATTTAAAACTTGCATTGCTTCCAACAATACCCATTTCTAATGTCTGTGCATCACTAATTCTATCATCTTGACATGCATTTCTCAGCACGGAATCACACATCATCTGATTTCAGCAATGGCCCACTTATTTTTCAGCCCTGCTTGATGACTTATAGCAGTCTGCATAATGTCCTGGTTGGGGATCAGTTTTTCAAGTGGAATAGTTTTTTTTAGTAACTTTAACTTACACCTAGGCAATGGAAAGAGGGTGAAAATGTACACATAAGAACACACACACATACACATTTGACTTAATGGTCTTCATTAAAACTAGTCGATATGTCTGTGGCTAGAAAGTCTGTTCTGTGTCACAAGGTAGAGGAGCCAGTCTGTCATCTAGTTCCCCCTATCCAAGATGGCAGCTAGGATATTGGACTGTAGGTCACACCTGGGTCAATTACTTCATACTTTAGACTTCAGCTGCTATATCAAGATGTCTACCGTGACTGTGCTGTGAAGTGAGAACTTGTGGGGGGGGGGGGGGTTGTACTTAATTGGCAGTATTTATTTGTAAGATGCTACCTTCTTGTGGATTTTGTCAAAGAAAGGAAACTGAAAATAGGTGTATGTGTGTTGTAGGCTTGATTAACGTACACATTTTGTCTGCTGAAATGCTAAGAAAATTTGGCAGTGGTAAAGTTGGTTGAATTCTGTTACAGTTAAATTTCTGGAGATCAACTGTAACATAATTCAGTTCTTTTTTCTTTTCTTTGTAGTTCTGCAGCCCTTGAATTATTTAGGTTCCGGTAATGGGGGGTGTGGAGCCTCTAACATAAAAGCAGTTTCTTTAATGTTAGTTGGTGATATTGTAAATATAGCACATTGGTTTTCTTTTGCAATGACTTTAGATATTTTTTCTTGCAATAACAGTTATCACAAATGAGGTTACATTCTATATTAATGTAGTGGAGCAAGTAAACTTATTGAGTTGTCGTTTATTGAACCAAGGATTACTGAAAACATTTGATCACAACCTAACCCAATGACAGACAGGAATGAGAAAGTAGATGACTGCCATCCTCTTTGAACCCTTGATAAAGCCCGTTGTTGAAGTGGAGCAGGTGCCAAAAATGTGTCATCTTTTCCACCGCTGGACCCATCTTAAAGTTAGTTTCTGACTTTTGCCAGATCAGGTTGGCCTGAAGCATTTTTGATGAGCCATGGTTCACTAAAGAATGGCTCGTCAATGTTGTTTATACCTGTAAGTACACACACACATATATGTGTGTGTGTGTGTGTGTGTGTGTGTGTGTGTGTGTGTGTGTGTGTGTGTGTGTACACACATTTATATATATATATATATATATATATATATATATATATGTATGCACACACACACACACACACACACACATTTATATATATATATATATATATATATATATATATATATTTATGTATTTATGTGTATGTGTGCATACATGCATGCACATGCATGTATGTGTATGTGCTTGACATACTCATAAAGCCATTTCATATTTCTTATGTTTCTACAATAGAGTCAGAAATAAAAAGTATACTGAAGTATATTTTTATATATATATATATATATATATATATGTAGGGTCTAGTTTAAATCAGCAAATGCTTAAAATACTTCTGAGTTCTTGGAGTCCACACCTACAACCCCCTGTCTATAATGCTGTTGTGACACTGCCAGACCAGTTATGTGGAATTTTGTAAATAATATGTAATTTGTGAATATTAATATGATTCGTATGCTTGTCTTACAAATGTAAGAGAACAATATGTTATGTGTATGTTAAACTACTGGTGCAGAAGTGTGTGTAAAGTACTGAGCTAAAATGTAACCGTAGTGTACCCTACTGGAAAAGAACAGAAATGTAAGACTATATACCTGTGTAAATGTATGTTTTAATAGCAGAAGCTGGAACATACGGAGTTTACTTGTAAAACTTCAAGAAAATAAGTTGAAATTGTTTTACGATTTTGTTATCTTAGTTTCAGTGCAACAAGCAGACACACTGTCTAGAGCTAGAGGTTTTCCTATTGTCTGGAAACAGAAATAATTACTAGGTTTCAAATGTAAAGTGCATGTCACCATATTTTAAAATTGTACTATGTTCTACAGCTGTTTTGCATCTGTTTTCTTCTTGTCTTGCGTCCTTAACTGGACTAATGTCTATATTTAAATGCTATGTTTTTTAACTGTATAATGCAAATAATACTTAATGTGGAGCTTTTCTCCCTGGGCCTCCGCTGAAAACGGACCTGTGTCCAGTCGGACTCTCCCGGTCAACAAATGTAAATAAATAATAAATAAATAAATTGTTTTACAAATTCCATTTCTAGGCAAACATCTGAGAGAGATGTATTTTTCACAGAGAAAAGTAAAATTTTATTAAGTTTCTGTTAGCCTGGGAACTGAAGTCATGTGACAAAGAGTGATGTCATCCAGGCTAACACAGCAGTAATACGTGATATTAATTTAAGAACTGCCTCAGAGAGGGAGACTGTGCATTTTATATTCTGTCTTGGACCTGGAAACATCCTCTCATCAGCATTTGCCTTGCTCTGTAAGTTAGTGTAGGGTACAGTAATTTATTTAGCTATAGTTAGGAATATAGTCAAGATTAATTTAGATATTTTCTGTATTTATTTGAGACTGTCCTGCAATGTTGTTTTAAAATATTTCCTGTGATTCTGAACTCTGTAGATACTGTGTCGATTGAGTATTGTCTTGTTCTTTTATTATTATTAAATATATTTAAACGTATCTTTGTGGCTGATATTTGTGGGACATATTTAAGCTCTTAGTGTACTTGCATATGTATTTGGTAACACTGTACTTTATAGTAGCTGATAAGTAGTGGTTGATGGCAGTGATAACTACCTTATAGTCTGGGCAGAAGGGGGCATAGCTAGCAAACCTGTGCCAGCCTTCCCCAGGAGTGTCTGTGTGTTTGTATATACATCATATCTCAAAGTCTGTGTGTGTGTGTTAATTTCTCATTTACTTTTTTTTTTTTTTTTTTTTAACATTAAGTGGTTCTCCATCATGCTGGAGTCTGATCCCTCCGTCACTATCCAGTGATCCTGTTTTGGTGCCCTCAGTAAGGAACTTCATCCATTGTGTAACCCTTGTGTACTACGTGTCACAGGTTTATTAAATATTTCATCTTCAGCACTAGATCTTCTTCCTTCAGACTTTTTACTGGTTTTGCACTCATCACCTTTCTTTACTACCTGGCCAATGTTCTTCTAATCCCTGACCTAAGCATCTTATGTCCCATCATACCTCTCATTTTCTCAGAGCTTAGATATACTGATTTCACCTGATTTTCCATTACTTTTTTCTGCTGCCATCTCATCACAAAACCGGTCTAACAAACCTTTTCTATGTGAAGCCATGATGTATGCTTTATATCTTTCGAGTTACATTTAGGAATTGCACTAGTTTAGCCAGAATTTTGCTTTCTGGCAACGTAACAATGCTAGGAATTAACTTGCCATCACTCAGGTTCTTTATGATTTTTCACCAAACAGCTGTTCTTTTAAGTGACCACAGATACTTCAGAGTTTAGGGAAAGACTGTACAGGTTCATTAATGGCCAGCCCAAGACTTGTGGCAACACTTTAATTATCCATAGCAGGTGGTCATCCACCCTTATGCCATATCTTCCTGTATCCCTGTCCATCATCAAATTCTGTCGCAGGTCTTCTCTCACAAAATCCATACATCTCTTTGCTGGATGCCCTCATTACCCCTTGCCTTCTTCCCACCCGTCCCAAATCTTCTTCCACAGATAATCTTCTGCTTTTCTGCACATGTGCCCGAAACACTTAATCTGCCCTCTTTGACCTTTTCTGCAATTGGATCTACTTTGGCTTCTGCTCTTTTGTCCTCATTTCTTTGGCCCACAGTGTGCATCCCACCACCCATGTCAGGCACTTCATCGCCATCACTTCTAGCTTCAGCTGCTCTGCCTTTACTGCCCAGGTTTCTGTACCATACATTAATACTGGTCACACCTCTGTTTTGTACACCTTACTTTTCAGCTTCTGTGGCATTTTTCTGTCATATACTACACCTAACACTCTGTGCCAGTTTGATGCAGCCCATCTGATTCTAATTCTGATCTCGTCATTCAGAATTCCCTTCTCCTCAACCACCCTTCCCAGATACTTGAAGTTGGTAACCTTTTCCACTGTTTCCCATTCTATCTCAATTCTCATCCTCTTCTGATTTCCCCATTTGCTTCAGTTTTTCATTCCATTCCGCAATCCTTTGCTGAAGTTTTGCTCAGAGTCTGCCTCTAATGCCACATCATCTGCCTACAGCAGCTTTATTAATCTGTCCCCTCTGACATGTTTGTTAATGTAGTCCATCACCAGTATGAACAGCAGTGGGCTCAACTGGACCCTGATGACACCCACTCCCATTGGGAACCCCTCTGTGAGACCGAACACTCTTCATACTAAGGTCATTGGGTCCTTGTACATAGCTCATGCTAATTCTACCAGTGTTTCTGGGACTTGTACCACTGCACGACTGGCCAAATCAGCTTTTTTGGGACCTTGCTATATGCTTTTCACAAGTCTAGGCTACCCAATTGGACTCTTTGCTAATCTCTAACTTTTTCTCAGTTATATGTCTCACTGCAAATACTGGGTCAGTTATGCTGCATCCTGATCTTAATTCGAACTGCTCATCTCCCATTGCACTTTCTACTATTCTGCATATTTCTTTATCTGTTACCTTCTCCAGAACTTTCAAGGAATGTGAGAGCAGTTTGATAACTCTGTACTGACCACAGTTGTGAATGTCCCTTTTGTTTTTGAACACTGGCACTAGTATGCCTGTCTCCAGTCATCTGGTATATGCCTTTCTCTCCACACTGCTATGAGTACTGAGCCATTTCTTTCCTGTCTCACCCAGCATCTGTATCATATCTGCTGTGATGTCATCTGAGCCTGTTGCTTTCTCTGACTTCATTTCCTTAATGCTGCTCTTACTTCTTCGATGGTGGGCACCTCCTCCTTCTCATCATAGGCTGTGTCTGGGTCAGTACAGCTTCTGTGGGGTTTTCTTCCTTCAGAAGCTGCTGGAAGTACTCTGTATATCTGTCTTTGATGTCCCATGGACTGGTGAGCACTTTGTTGCTGACATGTCTTATGAAGGGTGTCTGATTATCTTCTTATCTTTTTTTCTTTGACTTGCAACCCTGATATATTTCCTTGTGCCACTTAATGAGTCACTTTCCAGAAGTTGGTAGAGTCCCTCTGATGCCTTATTGTTTGCTGTTGCAATTCCTTTCTTACCCTCTTTGTTAGCCAAGCAGTATTCCTTCCTAGGCTAATCTGTCTTTTCTGTCTCCCACCTTTTACCTGCCCTCCTCCTTTCTTTTGATGACTTCCTGGATTTTGCATTCCACCATAAGCTTTCCTGGTGAACTGCAGTTGAAACACCCCACAGTTTGGGAATTGAGTGTCCCCATGCCCATTCAAGACCATTCACTAAGAGAAACCTGAGAATGAGTGCAAAGAGAGACCATCTTCCTCTGCCTGGTGAGGAAGCATTGTTCCAGATTCCAAGCTGCATGTAAAGAATTGTTTTCTTGTAGTTTTCTAGTACTTTTGTCCAGGTCTGCTTCCTTTCTCACTGGTGAGAGGTGATGTTCCACATCCCTTAAGCCAGTTGCATTGCCAAGGTGTAGATTTCCTGAATCCATCCCACTTGTACTTGCCACATGGCTGGCACTACTGTTTGCAGCTGACCTCTAGCTTTCTGCTTTCAGGTGGTGAGTCCAGATATTCATCAGAGAAGTACTGGCAAACCAAGAAAGCCATTGTGGTAGTAGTAATGGCTGATAATGTGAATGTTGTAACATAAGTGGAGGCAGGACACACATAGCCAAAGTCAACCTTGTGACTGCAAAAATAGTTTGACAAACAATTCAGAGCCCTAGGAAAATTAAATGGGGCATCACTTAAGGTGTGGTAAGGGTGGTAGAATGTTGATCACTCCTGGAGAGTTTGTTGGGAAGTACTAAGGATGGTGAAATGCTGACCATTGGTGGCAAATTTGTTGGGCGGTAGACGGATTATTTTGAGGAAACAAAACCACAAACAGCAATTGCATTAAATGTATTAAATAAAAAACTGCAGCAGACCACTTGTAATTTTTTTGGATTCACTTTGCCCCTGTTGTGTGCCAGTCATCTGCATGTCCATTGGCTTTCATAGACTTAAATAACTATCTTTTACAAACTGATAGGAACAGTTTTCAGATGACTGAACGTTTAGAGTATCGAAGGCCAATTATCTTGCTCCTGCTTATTTAAGGTAGTATGGTAAGTACCAAACAGATGTAAATGAACACTTAAAGTCCATCATGTCCAAAGTCTATGTTGCACAACATATTAAGCAGTAGTTTTTTCGTAACCACAGAACAGTACTCAAATTCATCAGTTGTTATACCAAGTACTTGACAAAGCTGTACTTTAGCACATCATTGCTATGAGCAGTTTGGCAATGTTTGGGATTGCTACTTTTTAGGAACTTTGCATTCAAGTTTACAGACCATTGTTCCATTTTCTAAAAGTGTGATGATTTACTTTGTGCATGATGTTCATCGTGTTTTAGTGTTGCAGTCATTACAATTGAGTTATCCTGCTGGCAGGCTACCCGCAGTCGGCCTGAGTTCCAAAGTCTAGGTCTGGTGTCGGTTGCTGTCACCTCCTCCCTGACATCAGTGCACTAGGGGTATAAAAGATGCAGCCGACGCCATTTTCTCCAGTCTTTCTTGCCACGCGGTGCCCGAAGCAAAAGCAGTTCGCAAGTGCCGGTCGGCTGACTCCTGAGATTTTCAAATTCGAATTTCAGAACTGAAGTCTTCATTAAAGCTAAGTACCCCATTGGGGAAACTTTTTTCTTGCTCCAGACCGATATCAGAAAAAGTTAATAATTGTATTTCTTGTGGGAAGCAAATACCTCATAAGGATTTTCATTCTTACTGTATTCCTTGCCTAGGCCCTGACCACGACGTTGCTAGTTGTCGGTTTTGTGCTACCAATGCACTATTAAGCGTCGGTACGATTTTGCATTTCATTATTTTGGCAGAAGATTTAACTATATAATGCAGTCGGAGCAACTGACTACTAGAGTTTATAAAAAGCACAAAGAAAAGGACAGGCACCTGAGGTCCAAAACCGACGACTAGGCTTCCGCTAGGCCTGTCGCCGGTTCGCCGGTTCTCAGTGAGGTGCTTTCACAGCCCCTGACGCCCGCTACCTCAGAGCCACAGGCCACTTCCGACTCCCACGTGGAGCCGACTAAGCTGCTGGAAACTCAAGGTATTGGACACTCGGAAACTATTCCCTCAGATGGATCTGGAGCCGCTGAGCAGGCATTGGCTTCTGAGGGTGTTTTCAGGCCTACACAGTTATATATAAAACCAACTTTAGTTTCATAGGCAAAGACTAAAGCAGCTCTTAAGACAAAGAAACAAGTACAGCATTCTCCTGGACAGGCCTCCATGCCTAAAAAACAGATGCTTAAAATGGCCGAAGACCTAATTACTTTGATCAGGGGTTCCCATCCCCCTCCTGATAAGAGGCCTAGGCAAGAGATAGAATATGCATCTTCAGATCAGGTTTCCATTTCCTCTGATTCCTCTTCTGAACAGGAATATTCTCTTCCTCCCTATGAGGATTCTGATGCTGAAGAATCTATTCCTTCAGCCTCTCCTCCTGAGGATTATTCTTTTGGGGAAACCCTGCATACTATGAGGGAGCATTTCCACTGGGAGAGCCAAGATTACTCAGAATCCAAGAAAAGGCTCAGAGACTTCCTTTTATTACCTCAGCACAGGCCCCTTGCTATTCCTCCTGTTTTAGACATTGTAGATGATGTATCTTTAGTCTGGACTGTCTCCTGACTCTTTGCCACCAGCTCCTGTTAAGCCAGACAGATACTGCAGGGTTCCTGTTTCACATAAATTTCTTTATAAAAACCCTGCTGCAGACCCAGAAACTATCTCTCAGGGTTCCAAAGGGGTCAAAGCGTCCACTGCAAAAAATCCTATACCCTCTGATAGGGATTCAAGGGCCCTGGACAAATGGGGAAGAAGATTTATACTTCTGCTACCTTGGCTGTAAGAGCTTTAAATTGTCAATTTCATATGCTTAAATATCAGCAATATCTAATGTCACTGCTTAAACAAAAAATGTTGACAAGTTCAGAATGTGCGGAAAACAAAGAAATGCAGGATTTATTGCATGCAACTGAACAGGTAGGAAAGCATACTTTGCAATGTGGTTTTGATTCTCTAGAGGCCTCTTGCAGGGCCGCTGTTACAGGTTCTGTCGTTAGGAGACATGCTTGGTTAAAAGAACAGAATCTGCCCAATCATGTTAAAGCAAAATTATTAGATGCTCCATTACAACATGATACCTTGTTTGGTGTTAAAGCAGAAGAGGTATTGAAGAAAATGGAGGACAAAGCTAAATCTATGCAAACAGTCAATGATTTCTTACAGGTACAGCCTCCCAGATTTAGCAGGAACTGGCCTACAAAGAATTGGTCCTTTCCAGTGTCAGACAGGCCACAAAGAGGCAGATACAGACGTCCCAGAGGCAGATCACAGCCCCAAGGCTCATACAGGCCTAAACAATGGGGTGCTTTAACCTCCAAAAGCGGACAAGAAAAATCACAGCCATACAGGAAATAGTCTCAATGACTTTCCCCTGCCAGCACCAAGCACTTATCTTCTGGCAGCTCCTTTGGGGGGAAAACTAGCACTTTTTGCTCAAAATTGGCACATGATCACTCAGGACAAATGGGTCTTAAATATCGTATCCCAGGGCTACAGGTTCCATTTTCACACCCTGCCAAGGCCAAACGGTATGCCAGACCTGCCACGCAATCAATGGGCAGAGGCACAAAAACAAGTTTCATCCCTCATGGACATGAGGGCCATTCAGCAAGTACCACAGCAAGAGCAGGGACAAGGATTTTACTCAAGGCTATGCTTGGTGCCCAGAAAGGACAAAACCTGGAGACCAGTACTGGACCTGTCTATCCTGAACACATTCCTGGACATTCCAAAATTCTAAATGTTAACTTTGCAGCAGCTTCTGCCCATGCTGGGCAGAAAGGCTTGGCTTGTGACTTTAGACCTAAAAGAGGCATACCTGCATGTCCCAATCAGACTATCATGCAGAAGATACCTCAGATTTATAGCTGGCTCAGTGCATTACTACTTCTCTGCTGTGCCCTTTGGCTTATCTACTGCGCCCATGGTCTTCACAAAATGCCTGACACAAGTAATTGCCTTTTGTAGACAAAGAGGAATTCAAATATATCCTTACTTGGACGACTGCCTTATTCAAGCAGAGAACAAGGACACTCCACTACAGCATCTGGCGTTTGTAAAAACATTACTAGCAGGCCTAGGGTACACAGTAAACAAAAAGAAATCAAAACTCGTACCTTCTCAAGAGGTAATATTCCTGGGTGCAAGCTTATAATACAACTGCCCAGATGGCTTATCTCACGCCAGACAAACACAGACAACTGACTACTTACTTCAAAATGTTGGCAACAAAGACCCAGTTATCTGCAAGAAAAATTCTGCAGGCTTTGGTCTTCATGGCATCCTGCATTCTACTAATTCCATATGCAAGTGAGGAAACTTCAGTGGCATCTAAAAAGTGTTTGGACTCAACATTGCCACAGCCTGG
The DNA here is from genome assembly GCF_019279795.1 of Protopterus annectens. NCBI lineage: Eukaryota > Metazoa > Chordata > Ceratodontiformes > Protopteridae > Protopterus > Protopterus annectens. The sequence continues at coordinate 322,121,133 of NC_056731.1, forward strand.
AAACAATAATTACCCTCATTCCCTGCCTGCAACAGGAGTTTTGATGGTGGGCAAAAGCCTGTCACCACAACACGGGACAGCCATTCACCTTACCCACAGCCAGACAGATATTGACAACAGATGCATCAGATTATGCCTGGGGGGCCCATATGGCAGGAAGATGTATTCAGGGCACATGGTCCGCAAGTCAAATGCATCTACATATCAATCAAAAAGAGATGCTAGCAGTTCAAAATGCCCTGACAGCCTTCAAGGATATTCTTCATCCAGGACAACTACTGATAAAGACGGACAATACCACAGTCATGTGGTATATAAACAAGCAAGGGGGCACACATTCCTACCCCCTCTGCAGACTAGCCATGAACTTGTGGGACACAGCATTGACTTACCAAGTACATCTGAAAGCACAATTCCTGCCAGGAAGGATAAATACTCTGGCAGATGAACTAAGCAGAAACCTAATGAATCCCTACGAGTGGAAACTGGATCCACAAGTCTTCAGCATGATAACAAGGAGCTGGGGATGCCCGGACATAGACCTCTTTGCCTCTCCTCACAATTGCCAACTACAAAGATTCTGCACAAGGACTTATCACAAACAAGCATGGAAAGTGGATGCTCTATCTTTCAGCTGGAAAAACCTAACAGTATATGCCTTTCCTCCTCTGCCTCTCCTCCCCAAGGTACTCCTCAAGGTCAGACAAGAGAAGCCAAAATGATACTGATTGCCCAAGACTGGCCCCGCCAGCACTGGTACCCAATCCTAAAGAGCTTGTCTCAATGCCCAGCTTGGACACTACCTCAAATTCCTCACTTATTGACACAACAAGACAGTCAGATACTGCACAGCCAACTCAGGACCCTAAACCTGGCAGCATGGTGGATAATGTAGCCATTCAAGACACACCTCTTTCTAAAGCAGTTATGGATGTTATTTTGGAGGCCAGGAGGCCTAGCACTAGAAAATCTTATGCAGAAAAATGGAAGAGATTCTGTGCTTGGAGCCAGGTACAAGGTATTGACACAATTGTTCCAAATATTCCTCAGATTTTGCAGTACTTAACTGAGATGCTGGATAAAGGCCTTTCCTTTTCGTCAATTAAAATTCATGCCTCTGCCATTTCAGCTCATTACAATACAGAACCACATATTTTTTTCTCATCCATTACTAAGGCAGTACCTCAGAGGGGCCAAAAACATAAGACCCCCAAGGAGAGCACCAGTACCTGCATGGGACCTCAACAATGTCTTGGAAAAACTTACACTGCCTCCCTTTGAGCCAGCCTTTGCAGCTGATATAAAATTCTTATCCTGGAAAACAGCTCTGCTTCTAGCAATAACCTCCACTAGACGAGTCTCAGAGTTACAGGCACTCATGGCTGTGGAACCTTTTATCATTTTCCATCCTGACAGGGTTTCTCTGAGGACAAACCCTACATTTATGCCTAAGGTAGTGACCAGTGTGGCCCTTAACCAAACAATTCACTTGCCTACCTTTTACCCAAACCCACAGAATAAGGGTGCGAGACTTCTGCATTCTTTGGACATTCACAGACAGCTATGCTTCTACTTGGACAGAACCAAAGCTTTCAGAAAGACTGAACAACTTCTAGTAGCATATGCTTCAGGATCACAAGGAAAGCCTATCTCAAAGCAGACTATTTCAAAGTGGATAGGCCACTGCATTCGTTTCTGCTATTCACAGCATGGCAAATTAGTGCCTAAGGCTATTAGGCCACATTCCACCAGAGCAGCAGCCACTTCAGCAGCCTTCCTCAGCGGAGTACCAACCAAAGACATCTTAGAGGCTGCAACTTGGAGTTCAGTGCATACTTTTACAGAGCACTACCACTTACCTCTCTATTCTAAATCCAGGGCAGGCTTTGCCACTGCAGTTCTGCAGGGCCTGATAGCCTCTCCTAATCCTATTTAACACCAGCATCCCAACCATAGCTTTAGGATTCAACCCAAGAGTAATGACTGCAACAGTGAAACACGGTGAACATAGTACAGTTGTGTACCTACCATAAATGTAGATGTTCAAGTGTATTCACTGTTGCAGTCCAGGTTACCCTCCCACCATCCCCCTTTTCCTTGCTGGGACTTATCTGTTCTTCCCTATTCTATACAACCTTTGTGGTGTATTTGCTTGTAGATGAAGGAAAAGTAGTTTTTTGTGTATGCATGTGTATTGGCATAATTTAGCCTACCATTTTAGGGGCACCTGATATCTGGGGCAAGAAAAACTGAAGAAAATGGCGTTGGCTGCATCTTTTATACCCCTGGTGCACTGATGTCAGGGAGGAGGTGAAAGCAACTGACGCCGGACCTAGACTTTGGAACTTAGGTCGACTGCGGATAGCCTGCCAGCAGGATAACCTAATTGTAAAGACTTCAACAGTGAATACACTCGAACATCTACATTTATGGTAGGTACACAACTGTACTTTTTCTTCCAGATGAAGATAAGGGAGTGTAATCCTTCAGTGGTAAGAAAGATAACTCTACTAAGGATTTTCTAATTTCTGAAAGGGGATGGATGGAGATGGAATTCTGAGGAGCATTTTGCCTATCACATCTGGCTATCTGACCTCCTCACCACCTCCTCTTTTGCAAGATAGATTGTGTAACTCCAGTTTTCATTAACTCTGAGCACATATTCTGTTTTTCTTATGCAATTAAATGTTCTGTTTTCACATTTTCCTGGGAGGGGATTCTCTCATCTTTCCTTGAAAGTAGAAAACTTCATATGCTTGCATGCAGCATTATCTTTAACAGCAGCCCATAGCTCCTTAGTTATTTAATTCCCGCAGAAAGCCCCATAATGCTTTCTAAAAACTCAGAGAACACAGGTCTTGAAAAATGAGTAACGTCCTAAAATGGAAATCACTAACCTTGTCAACAGCATTAATACTAAAAATAGGTGTTTATTTTATTAAAGCATATCACCTTGTTAGCTCTCCGAATGCTGATGTGGTACGACCTGAGATGATTTAAGGAAGAATATAGGGAAGACAGACACTTTAACTGCACATCACAAGGTAATAGTCACTATGTATTGTATGTGTTGTAAAAGGGATGTAGCCTTACATTTAGAAGGTAATTTATGAATACCCTGAGTTCGGGGACTAAGCTATCCCTGGTGATTGAGTTCCTTAGTGTGGGTCTATGATCATGTCAGTTGATATCACTCTGCAGGGTGTTTTTCTTATTAGTCAGAATATGCACGGCCAGGAAGAAGAAAATTCCTTCTGCCTAAATTCCAAAGAGTTATAAAAACATTTTGCTGTCAGTGCCTCAGAATATATGGTAACCATGTTTACTGAAATTATTTCTGATCTACCATACCTACCAAAACCAAATAGGGTGGCTTGAATTTCTGATGATGCTGTAAGCACTAACCCACCTCCACACTTACCCACGCATTTCTTTTTAGTTTAAAATTTTCTGAAAAATTTGAAAGATTTCCAGAAGTATGGAGGATCAGGACAGGTAAGTCCGGGTTTAAGGATTTTGTTAAAGCACCCAAAGCTGAAATACATTTGTGTTCGGAGAAAAAAATCCTGAAATTTACTGCTGTTTCACTGCATACCTGCCAGGCATAGCCAATCCTCAAAATACCATGTTTTTAAACATTTCTAGGATTAGGACTTGTAAGAGATTTTGAGACATAGTATGTAGTGTGGGTATTCCATTCGCTTGGAACAAGTGTCTCTGATAGATATAAGTTGACAGTAAATATTCCCTAAGTAATGTACCCCCAATACTAAATGTTTAATAACCTCCTAACATACCCCTCCAAATAGGTGCCCATGTTACATGGGGACACAAGTGGGATGAGTTGAATGGCCATACCTCTCAACTTCTTAGAGCAAGAAATCTGGAAAAAGCTGTAAATAATGGGGGGGGGGGTCAAAGGACCAAAAATAGGGACACTTTTAAATATTTCTCTTACAAACTTAGAAAGTTGATAGATTAACAGGTTTTGCATTAGCATTAGCATGAATTTTCTGAAGAGTATGAAGTCTGAAACTCAAATGCCTCATTATTTCCTGACTTCAACTCTCAATGATTTTCCAATGGTTTTGTTGGAAAACCACAATTTTATGAGAAACAGTCCAAACATTTTAAACAAAAATCTGGACATTGTGTGAAAATCTGTACAGTTGAGAGGTATGTGCATGGCTAGGCTTATAAAGGCCTATATTACTTAAGTCTGCTTGTTACAAATAGTTTTTTTTAACACCTTTATTGAATTATCACTTGTAACATAGGCAAATTTACATTTCTGTAAAAGTAATCAAACTGTATTAACAAGTTCATGTTTACAAACATTATGCTTCATGTATATTGTTATATGTCATATAACCTAAGCAACAGTACATAGATTATTCAATTATTGCCCCTTTTTTAAACAAGAAGCACCTTTCCATCACTTATGACATAGGCAGTCATACATGTATATAAATGAAAACAAATCACACCAACACAATCCTAGTTGCAAGCATTTTACATTAAAAACCATACTGACTCATTTCCACTTGCAACCATTATATGTATCACTTATAATCTACCCAATCATTTTAGTCCTACATTTACATAGCTCATTTAAGCCCTGCCTTCTTTTAAACCTCATTCCTTCCCTGTATGGATTTTTCCAACAATTCCCGTTTTTCCTTTGTAGTTTGCTGCTATTCTTTTCTAAAGATCTCAATTCCAGTTGTTTTATCTCTGTTACTATATTCAGTACTTCTAGTATACTTGGTTTAAAGTTTGATTTCCATTTTCTAGTAACTGCTTTTTTTTGGCAGCCACCATAATTAGACACAGCAAGGCCTTACCATGTCTAGGAAATTCCAATTCTATGTCATAGCACAGAAAAATCATCTCCTTTGTCACACCAATCCCCCCCCCCCCCAGCACCTCTGACAGTGCAGCCCACAGGGAATCCTTAAAGTCCGCCAACTCACCGCACTTCCAGAAAATATGTTCCCAATTTCCTCTTCCTTTCCCGTCACACCTTCAACATTTGCTGTCTACTTGGATATAAAAATATCTATGTAAACATTTCCATGCAAAAATCTTAAATCTTCTAGATTTTGTTGCATATTTGGGAGACATACAAGTACCCCATTGTTTCTTTGTGAATTGCTTATCCAGTCTCTCTTCCCAATCCTTTGTAACCTCCTCTGATTGTTTCTTATAGTTATCATGCAATATTTCATATGTTCTACTAATTATTCCTTTTTAATTGCAGCTTCTGTTTTAGATTCTACTAAAAACTCTACCAGTGCTGGCCTTTTGTTTAGGACCCCCTATTTCTTTCTTTCTTTCTTTCTGCCTGTACTCTGATATCAATCCTTGATATGGAAGGCACTCTCTAACCTACAGTCCAAATAAATTCTTGGCATCCTCCCATTCTATCATCTTTCCCTCTCTATTTATTTGCTCCCAATACCTTGGTTCCTTTCCCAGTTTTCTTCAATAAATTCCAGCCCCTTCTTGCCTGCTGTCGATTTATCCCTAATTGCAGTCATTCCTACTGGCAGAATCTCCTTTCTCCATTCCCATGTTGCCTTATTTCATAGGTTCATAGGTTCATACTAGGCTATCTGCCCTAGGGCATTTATAAGCCTAGCCAGAGTGTGTTTGGCTTTCGCCACCCATTTTAAATTAATTTTGCTGTGCCCTTTTTCGAGGTTAGTATACTGTGCCTCTGTCTAACAGTGACACAGAAGTGATACCCGGGGTAAACCTACGATCTCCCATCCACTCATCAAGATTCCTCTTGAAGAGAGTCAATGAGGGACTCTGCCTAACCTGGACTGGGATTTTATTCCAGAGTGAAGGGAGCCTCTGGGTTATGAATTTGTCCCTCCAGCATGTCCTATTTATTTCAGTGCTGAGGTTCAAGTCTATCGAGCGCGTAGCTCGATGGGATTTGGATTTTCTGAGGTGCAGCATGTCCATTAATTCCGGGTTGGACATGGCTTTATACGTCAGGCACAGATCGCCTCTGAACAGGCGGTATGCCACTGAGTAGAGCTGGAGTTTCTTTAACCGGGCAGCATATGGCATCTGTTTGAGCCCTTTGATCCTCTTGGTGAGGTACTTTTGGGGTCTTTCCAGTTGCTGCAGGTGTCTGGTAAGGTACATCCCAAAAGCGGCATTGTACTCAATTATGGGCCTGATGAGGGATGAGTAAAGAGGCACGATGACCTCCCCTGATCTAGATGTGAATCCCTTCATGATTAGGTGGGCTATATAAAATGTTTTTCTAACCACTTTGGCCACGTGGTTGTCAAATGAGAGATTGCTATCAACTTGGGTCCCAAGGTCCCTAATTACTTCTTCTGTACTTAATGGATTACCACCTATGTGGTAATTTGTGGGCATTTTGTTTTTGCCAAAGGGGATGACTATACACTTTTTGGCGTTTAGCTTGAGGCCATGGCTCTGGCACCAGTTGTCTGTTTCTATGAGGCCCTTTTGGAGGATGCTTGTGTCGGCTGGAGAGTCTATTATGGCGCCCAGTTTGCAGTCATCTGCGAACTTGGTAAGCTACAGTCCTTCCGTGTTGGCCTGTACCTCCGAGAAATATATACCGAACAAGAGAGGTCCCAGGACTGAGCCTTGTGGGACGCCACTTGTAACTGGTTTGGAGTCTGCATGGCTCCAGCAATTCTAACCATGTGGGTTCTGTCCTTGAGCCAGTTTGCAACCCATCTAGTGACATATAGCGGTTTATATTTAAGCTGGTGAGCTTATCTATAATGCCCGAATGGGGTATTGTATTGAAGGCTTTTGCGAGGTCCAGGTAGGCTGTGTGGACCACCTTCCCCTCATCAGTGGCCTTGGTGACTGTTTCAAAGAAATCGACCAGGTTTAAGAGGCAGGATCTGCCCTTAACAAAGCCGAACTGGGTAGGATCCAGTGTCTGTAGATGTTCATCGTGTTTCACTGTTGCAGTCATGACTGTAGGGTTCTTCCCTGCCGGCAGGCAGTCCTCGGTCGGCCAGAATCCCAAAGTCTGGGTCCGGCGTCGACTGTTCAGCCATGCTCCCTGACGTCAGAGCGCCAGGTGTACAAAGCTGACAGCCAACACCATGTTCTCCAGTCTTTCTTGCCGTGCGGTGATAGCAGTTCGCAAGTGCCGGTCGTCTGACTCCTGACAATCTTTTCTGAACAAACTTCAGTCCGAAGACTTTCTTCTCCTACTCAAAGCTAAGTACCCCGTTGGGGAAACTTTTTTCTTGCTCCAGTCCGATGTCAGAAAAAGTTAATAATTGTATTTCATGTGGGAAGCAAATACCTCATAAGGATTTTCATTCTTACTGTATTCCTTGCTTAGGCCCTGACCACGACGTAGCTAGTTGTCGGTTTTGTGCTAGATTCAATCAACGTACAATTAAACGAAGGTACGATTTTGCATTTCATTACTTCAGTAGGCGTTTTAATTACAAAATGTAGTCATGTAGTTGGATACGGTTCCTCCTACCGGAGTTCACAAACGACGCAAGGACAAAGACAGGCCTCTGAGGTCCAAATCTGATGATATCGTACAAGCAGAGCCAGCTTCAGGTTCGGCCGTCGTCAGTGAGGTGCTTTTGCAGCCCCTGTCGTCGGCCATTTCGGAACCGATGGCCGAAACGGACTCCCACGAGGAGCCAACTAGGCCTTTGAATATTTCTGTTGCAGGACCTTCAGACAATGCTCCTTTGGATGGGTCCGGAGCCGCTGTGCAGGTACCGGCTTCCGAAGGGCTTTTCAGGCCTACTCAGCTTCTAATAAAGGCAAAGCCAAAGACAAAGGCAAAGACTCCTTCCAAATCAAAGACTGCAACACAAGCCTCTTCTGATCCGGCTCCCAAGTCACAGAAACAGTTACTTTAGATGGTGGAGGACTTACTATGATTAGGGGTTCACATCCCCCTCCAGATAAAAGGCCAAGGCAGGAAGTTTATTATGACTCCTCTGATCAGGCTTCTGTTTCTTCAGTTTCTTCTTCTGACCAGGAATATTCTTTCCCTCCTTATGAGGATTCTGATGCTGAGGAATCCATACCTTCAGCTTCTCCCCCTGAGGATTTCTCTTTTGGGGAAACTTTGCATGAAATGAGGGAACATTTCCACTGGGAAGGACAGGAGTATTCAGAATCTAAGAAAAGACTAAGGGATTTTCTTCTTCTTCCCCAATATAGACCCCTGGCTATTCCTCCTATTTTGGATATTGTGGATGATGCTTTTTCGGAGGCTAACTTAACCCCTGACTCTTTTCCTCCAGCTCCTGTTAAGCCTGACAGATATTACAGGGTTCCTGATTCCCACCAGTTTTTATACAAGAACCCTTCTGCTGACCCTGAAACCATTTCTCAGGGTCCTAAGGGAGTTAAGGCCGCTTCTGCTAAAAACCCCATTCCCACTGAGAAGCATTCCAGATCTTTAGAAAGATGGGGCAAAAAAGTGTACACTTCTGCTACTTTATCTATTAGGGCTTTTAACTGTCAGTTTCATATGCTGAAATACCAGCAATTTCTCCTGTCTGTTTTAAAACAAAAGCTAACTTCCATTTCCGCCTGTGCAGATGATAAGGAATTACATGACTTAATGCATGCCACTGAACAAGTTGGGAAGCATGGTTTACACTGTGGATTTGATGCCTTGGAAGCTTCTTGTAGGGCTGCTGCCTCTGGCACAGTAATTAGAAGGCATGCATGGTTAAAGGAACAAAATTTGCCAGATCAAGTAAAAGCTAAATTATTGGATGCTCCTGTTCAGCATAATGTTTTGTTTGGATCTAAAGCTGAAGAGGTGATTAAAAAGATGGAGGACAAGGCAAAATCCATGCAAACAGTTAAAGATTTCTTACAAGTTCAGCCACCCAGATTTAGTAGGAATTGGCCTACAAAAAATTGGTCCTTTCCCAATTCAGACAGGCCTCAGAGGGGTAGATACAGACGCTCACGAGGAAGGCCTCAAACACAAGCCTCTTATAGACCAAGACAGTGGACTGCTTCCACCCCTAGGGGAGGAGAGGACAGGTCATAAGCTCATAGGAAACAGACTCAATGACTCCCTCTGTTGGGCTGCAGGAACTTCTTGCCTGGAAGCCCCTCTCGGAGGAAAACTTGCTCTTTTTCACCTAAATTGGACTCATATAACCCAAGACAAGTGGGTTCTGGATGTGGTTTCAAGAGGTAACAAATTCCATTTTCATACCCTACCAAGGCCAAGCGGATGGCCAGATCTTCCAAAACATCAATGGACAGAGGCCTTAAACCAGGTGGAAGCTCTTTTGGCTATGAAAGCCATAGAACTAGTTCCACTTTCAGAGATGGGACAAGGCTTTTACTCAAGGCTCTTTCTAGTCCCCAGGAAGCAAAATTCATGGAGACCCATTCTGGATCTGTCTGGATCTGTCAGTCTTGAACACTTTTCTAGAGATACCAAAATTCAAGGTGCTAACTCTACAGCAGCTACTTCCAATGCTGACCAAAAATGCATGGATGGTAACTTTGGATTTAAAGGAGGCATATTTTCACATTCCCATCAGGCAGGAACGCAGAAAATACCTCAGGTTCAAGGCCGGATCGAGGCACTTTCAATTCTCTGCGCTGCCCTTTGGATTGTCTACTGCGCCCAGGGTCTTCACCAAATGCCTGGCTCCAGTAGTAGCTTATTGCAGACTCAAGGGAATTCAAATTTACCCTTATCTGGACGACTGTCTTATTCAGGCAGACAGCAAGGAGGTCTTACTCCAGCATCTACAGTTTGTTCAGAATCTTCTCAAGTTCGTGGGATTCACTGTAAACATAAAAAAGTCAAATTTGACACCCTCACAACAGATAATTTTTCTGGGCGCTTCTCTAAACACAACAACCCAGATGGCATTTCTGACACATGAAAAACAGTTACAGCTGGCTTCAACTTTAAAAACCTTGGCAACTTTAACTCAGCTATCTGCAAGGAGATTCCTGCAGGCTTTGGGTTACATGGCCTCCTGCATCCCTCTCGTACCATATGCAAGACTACATATGAGGAAAATACAGTGGTACCTAAAAAGTGTATGGTCGCAGCATTGCCACAGTTTAGACATACTGATCTCCGTCCTGCCTTGTCTTCAAAAGGAATTCCTTTGGTGGTCCAAGGCATGTACTCTAAACAAAGGAAAACCCTTCTGTCTGCCTCCGGCCACTCAGATACTAACCACGGATGCCTCAGATTATGCATGGGGAGCCCATTTTCAGGGCAACTGTCTGCAGGGCCTTTGGACAAAGGATCAGAAGCACCTGCATATCAATTTAAAGGAAATGTTAGCCATTCAGAAAGCTCTATTGGCCTTCAGCAATCTTCTACAACCAGGACAACTACTGATACGGACAGACAACACCACAGTTATGTGGTACATAAACAAGCAAGGAGGATCTCATTCCTACCCCCTTTGCAGACTAGCCATGGATCTATAGAACACAGCTCTAGCTTGCAATCTGGACCTTCAAGCTCAGTTTCTACCAGGGAAGCAAAACTTCCTGGCAGACAGTCTGAGCAGAAACCTTTCGGACCCACACGAGTGGATGCTGGACACCGAAATATTCAGGATGATAACAGCAGTCTGGGGATGTCCTCACATAGACCTCTTTGCATCCCACCTCAGTCATCAACTACAGATTTTTTGCACCAGGACTTTCCACGAACAAGCTTGGAAAGTGGATGCACTATCATTCAGTTGGAGAAACCTCTCGGGATATGCCTTTCCACCTCTTCCTCTTCTTCCACGGGTATTATTACAGATCAAATAGGACAAACCCAAGATGATAATCTTGCTGGCCCCAAATTGGCCTCGACAGTTTTGGTACCCAACTCTGAAAAACCTATGTCTGGAGCCCCCTTGGGTTTTACCACAGACTCCGAACCTTCTGTCCCAGCACCAGGGTCAGGTTCTACACTCCCATGTCAGAACTCTCAGCCTGGTGGCCTGGTTAATCCAGGGTCTTTGATTCATTCTCTCCTACCCAAGCAGGTTATGGATGTCATTTTAGAAGCCAGACGTCCTAGCACTAGAAAATCTTATGCAGGAAAGTGGAAAAGATTTTGTTCCTGGATGCAAGCTCAGGATTCTGATACTCTTCTTCCTAACATTCCTTTGATTTTACTTTACCTGACAGATCTCTTACATAAGGGTCTCTTTCTCTTCCATTAAGATACATGCCTCTGCTATTTCCGCTCATTATAATACAGACCCTCCAATCTTTTCCCACCAGCTCATGAGACAGTTTCTCAGAGGAGCTAAGAACTTAAGACCTCCTAGATCTCCTCCCATTCCTGCTTGGGATCTCAACTATGTTTTGGAAAAGCTCACCTTACCTCCTTTTGAGCCTGCTGCCTCTTCTGACATCAAGTTTTTATCTTGGAAAACAGCCATCCTGTTAGCTCTGACCTCTGCCAGGAGAGTTTCAGAATTGCAAGCACTCATGGCTGTGGAACCTTATATTATTTTTCACCAAGACAGGGTGTCTTTAAGGACTAATCCTACTTTCATGCCTAAGGTGGTTTCCAAAGTGGCTTTAAATCAAACTATTCACTTGCCAACTTTTTTTCCCCACTCCTCAAAATAAAGGGGAAAGGATCTTCCATTCCTTGGATGTACACAGACAACTACGTTTTTACCTGGACAGAACCAAGGACATCAGAAAATCAGAGCAATTGTTTGTTTCTCATGCTTCAAGTTCCCAAGGTAAAGCCATTTCAAAACAGACCATTTCTAAATGGATTGCTCATGGAATCAGATTTTGTTATTCACACCGTGGAAAGCAAATCCCAGGGAGTATATGGACTCATTCCACCAGAGCTGCTGCCACTTCACCTGCCTTCCTCAGGGGAGTTCCTACCAAAGACGTTTTGGAAGCTGCAACTTGGGAGTTCAGTGCATACTTTTTCAAAGCACTACAATCTACCTCTCTACTCTAAGTCTAGGGCAGGCTTTGCTTCTGCAGTCTTGCAGGACCTTTTAGCCACCCCTTCTTCTTTATGACCACCTCCCTTTCATTCTGCTTTGGGATTCTACCCTACAGTCATGACTGCAACAGTGAAACACGATGAACATAGTACAGTTGTGTACACTTACCATAAATGTAGATGTTCGAGTGTCTTCACTGTTGCAGTCTGGGTTTCCTTCCCTCCTGTCCCCTCTTATTTTTACTTTTGTGTGGTTCCTTTTTTCACCATTCTTCTGAGGTGTATTTGCAAAGGATATGGGACCTTACTCATTTTGCGACTCCTGACTTCTGGGGCAAGAAAAACTGGAGAACATGGCGTCGGCTGTCAGCTTTGTACTCCTGGCGCTCTGACGTCAGGGAGCATGGCTGAACAGTCGACGCCGGACCCAGACTTTGGGATTCTGGCCGACCGAGGACTGCCTGCCGGCAGGGGAGAACCCTACAGTCATGACTGCAACAGTGAAGACACTCGAACATCTACATATATGGTAAGTGTACACAACTGTACTTTCCCCAATATCTTTATTTATGAGGTCCATGATGATCCTTTCCATAGCTTTGCAGACCAAGCTAGTTAGGCTTATGGGGCGATAGTTTCCAGGATCCGTTGAGGCACCACCTTTGTGGAGAGGGACCACTGTTGCTGTACGCCACTCTTTGGGTACATATCCTGTAGTAAGGCTGAGCTTGAACAGTAGTTTTAGGTTTGGGTTTAGCTCTTCTTGGAGTTCATGTAGGATGCAACCCGGAACACTGTCTGGTCCCATTGATGCTGTGTTTTTTGCTTTGGAGAGGGCGGCTCTTACCTGAGCATCTGAGATGTCAGGGGTCAGCACTCTGCTGGGATAGATATTTGCCCTTTTGGTGGGGAGGGGGGGAGAAGTTTGCGCTGAACCTATCAGCTAGGATGTTGGCAATGTCTGTGGGTTCAGTGTATTTTTGTCATTTTGGACTAATTCTGAGCATATCTGGGAATTCCCACCCAGGTTCCTAACATAACTAAAGAAATCCTTGTGATTATCCTTAGTGTCCTGTGCAATTTTTCTCTCGAAGCTGGCCTTAGACGATTTTATGAGTGCCCGTAGTTTTTTGCTAATACTGATCAGAGATGCCTTCCCTTTTTGGGATTTTGCTCTATCATGTAGTAGCTTCCTCCTTCTATTGTATAGTTTGTTTATGGCTGGGGTCCACCAGACAGGACGTCTGCCTTTGGAGGATTGGGTCTTGGTTTTATTTGGGATTGCATGATCCATGCATTCCTGAAGGTGTTCATAGAATGCGTTTATAAAGGATTCTGCGGTCTGGGCCGTATTTTCCACAGGCCCAGGGGCTTTGAAGGATTCCACCTCGGTTTTGAGGAGTGTGAAATTTGCTTTAGAGAAGTTTTTCACTGTGGTTTTCTGGGCAGAGGGTGGGGTCGGGATGTGAATATCCAGTGAGATTAGTTTATGGTCTGATCTTACCAGTGAGGGATACACTTCTGGTCTGGAGCATGGAGTCCCCATGTTAGTGATGATCAGGTCCAGTATGTTTTCCCTCTTGTGGGAGTAGTAACAAGTTGTTCCATAACATTTGAGTTTATAAATTCTGGGACCTTTGGGCTAGGGTGTTGGAGCTAGAGTAATGCTCCCAGTCTATGTTTGGGTAGTTGAAGTCGCCCAATATAATGGTGTTTGGAGAGACCTTCATATTTTCCAGTGTTCCCAGGAAGGCCGAGTGGGGTTCCTGGGTTTGGGAGGGTGGTCTGTAGCAGGCTATAAACTGGAAGGCAGTTTTACCCACTGTTAATTGCACATGGATAGTCTCTGATGCTTCATGCTGTGCCACCAACCTGGACGTGTGGGTATCTTTGACGAATATTGATACTCCCCCTCCTTTTGTGGTTCGGTCCAAGTTTTGGGGCCGAAAAGCATGGTATGAGGTATAACCTGGTAGTGCTGGGGTGCTCTCGGGAGCCTTGAACCAGGTTTGTGTTACTGCACAGATATCGATGTTCTCCATGCTAAGGAGAGTTTTGAGTGCGTGCATCTTGAAGTTGAGTAGCATTACTCTTAGTTTCTTATCCCTTGTGATACCTATGGAGGAGGGTTTGTCTTTTGAGCCTTGCCTAAAAAAGGCACTATGGGGGTAGCAAGAGCCTTTGCCAATATCCGAAAGCCCAGGGGTGACAGGTGCAAGCCGTCCTTAGCGAAGCATCGTGGCTTGTCGAGCATGTCATCCCAGGCTGACAGGCATTGGATCCCCTTTGAATGACACCGATACTTAAGACAGTTGTTGAAATTGATCATCTTGTCTTCATATTGTGGTATCATTCTTGGTGAGGGTAAGATGCTACTCAAGGACAGGATCATACCGGCCTGGGCTACATGCTCAGAGAGCTCCTCTATGTCTCTTTTCATGTAGTCCAGGGAGGTACGTCTCAGGTCATTCACACCAGCATGGACAATGACTGAGTCATATTTGTACTTGCCTTGGAGTGACCTGAGTGCTTGTGTTATGTGGCGGATCCTAGCGCCTGACAGGCAGCTCACCTTGACCTTCTCCTTGTTCCGCCTGGTCAGTGTGCCTGACGATAGAGTCACCTATTACAAGTGTATCAGGTGTGCTGTTTAGCCTTAAGGGCTGTGACTGTTCGGCACACTGGCTTTGTGAGCTATGTGTTGCACGTGTTTTGTTTTGGGGTAGCGGTTGCTTGGGTGTCTGTTTTGGAGGTCTTTGCTGCTTAGGCAGATTTTTATTTAGAGACTCCGAGTATGTTTTTGTGTGTTTATGTGTTTGGTTTGCTGTTGTGGTAGGTCTATGTGAGACTGGAATTGTAGTGAGTGTGGTTTCCTTCTCCTCCTGACTGGTTATGCCAGTACTGACTTGAGAGAGCTTAGCCTCCAGTTTGGCTATATGGTTGCATCTCTCACATGTGTTGGAATTTGTTGGGAGGAGGAGAAGGGTTGTCTGTGTACATGAGGCAGTTGTAACATTGCCTCAAGATTCCCAGATTCACCAGCTGGACCGGAGAGGAGATTGACAACTGACCTTTGGACATGCTAGAATAGTATTGGGAATTCCTTTATAATTGAAAAAAGGGCCAATGGGGAACAAGGTACTCAAGCGGAGTTTGTGAGGGTGTAGTGCTTTTAATTTTTTAGTGCTGACTTATGTAATTGCTTTAGTGAGCAAGTGCCAGGTAACTTAAATACAATGTGTTACAGGTAACTTAAATGCAAAAACGACAAACAGTAACTTTCTTTCAAGTGAAACAAGGAAATAAGTACAGTAAGCAATGCAGATATCACTAGGGATCCACAGAAGCGCTGAAAAGCCGTGTTTTAGGTGGAATTAGCGTTTCAGGGAAATAACAAGCAAACAAACAACAAGCATACAAACAAAGCTAGATTCAGCAGGCCTGGATCTAGTCTATGCTACAGCAAACAAGGTGTACCCATTTCAGTAAGAAGCAGTTCAAATATGCAGGCACTATAAGCCTTTAACCAGAAATTCCCAGCTCAGAAGGGCAGAGTCCAGCCTCTCCTCCCACAAGAGTGCAGACCACGAACCCTCTTAATGTAAAATAACTGGCCTGAAGCCCAAGTGCTTAAACCAGAATTAATACACTTATAGAATAACAGACACTGAGCCCTCGATCAGCAGTTCCCAACTTAGAAGGATGTAAGCTACCTGTTCTGCCACTGCAGTGCAGACCACAAACCTTCTTAATGTAAAACAACTGGTCTGAAGCCCAAGTGCTTAAACTAAAAGGCTTAGAATGAGTTACACCAAGCAGTAATAAATACAATTGAGTACTTTTAAGATGATGCAAAAGCAAAATAAAGTAGGAAGAAACACAAATACAGTAAAAGCAGATAAAAAAAAAAAAAAAAATTAAGTGGAAAGAGAGAAAGGAGTAGCAGAAACTAAGCTGATTGGCCTTCTCATATGTTCTCCCTGTACTGGGTAGAATGAGGTAATGACACTAGACTGGGAGGAGGGTCTCAGATCAAATTTACACTAGGGGCGGGCAACTGCAAAGCCACCAACTATAAAAATACTATACCAACAGGAAGGGAGGGTGGGAAACAAACTGCAGAAATGTTTCTCACAGCTGAAAAGCAGCAGTGAGCCTTTAAATGAAAGTTTTAAACAGCTAAAGGAGCCTCTAGAAAAAAGAGTTTAACTGCAACAAGTTATCAGAAACAAACAACCCAACAGATGCTTAATAAAAGTGGACAATGTCCAGTTAATACCTCACACACAGTGAAACTAGCTAGAAAAATACACAGTACACAAAGTGCTATAAATAACAAAGAAATAAAGAACAAAATAAACAAAAAACAGGATACTTAATGTTATATATTATAGCTCCGAGTTTCCTCAATGTCCTTCCTTCGATCAGTTCAGTGTGAAATGCATACTCTCTGCTCCTTTATGGCTATAATATTCTGTATAATTATTGTTATTCTCCTTAAAGACCTGCATCCAAAATCCAAGTCTTTCCTTGTTTCTTGAGCTTTCCCCTGTTTCATCATCATCCCTTTCCACTTTGAATTATAGTTTTCTGCCTGTGCTATATATAGGAGTCTTAACTGTGTAGCTCTGAAATGTTGTTGTTGTTGTTGTGTCTTTCGGCTTTTCCTGGTTAGGGTCGCCACAGCGGAACTCCGGTCCGCTAATGATTGGCAGTAGATTTTTACATGCTGGCTTGCCGGGCCTAACGCACAACCTTCAACGAAGGAACACCCATTCATGCATGTCGCCACACAGAAGACGCTGTAACTGAGAATCAAACGGGCAACTACCCCTTCAAACTGGGTAATCCCAGTTTGCCCTGTTCTATTGGAAGAATTAGCTTATCCCACTTGACTCTTGCCATCTTCCACTCCCTGATAAAGTCATTCAGCTCTTTATTAATTGCTTTCCACAACTTCTCCTGTAGTTGATAAAAATGTGCCTGACCTGTGTATAAGACTAATGGGACTAAAAACATTTTAACTGCTTGTATCTTACAATCCATATCCATATAACAAAGTTTCCATTTTCTCAATTTTTGTATTATCTTTGTTTTAGTCTCTTCCCACATATCTTTAGCTGCCACACCAGGATAATTTTGAATCCATACTCCTAAATACTTCATTACCCGCGGTGGTGGTGCTGCGGTAAGGTTGTAGCCTCACAGTAAGATGCTGTCCGGTTCGATTCTCAGCTAGAGCGTCTTCTGCGTGGAGACATTCTGCGTGGAGACATGCGTGAATGGGCATACCTTCGTTGAAGGTTGTGCGTCAGGCCTGGTAAGCCGGTACGTAAAAATTAACTGCCAATCATTAGCAGACCGGAGTTCCGCTGTGGCGACCCCTAACCGGGAAAAGCCGAAAGACACAAGACTCCTAAATACTTCATTATATCATGTCCCCCTAAATATCAATATTGCTGAACCAGTTCGTGCATGGGTACATAATTTACTGATATGACCTTTGTTTTACCTTCATTAAGATATGAAACTGTGGCAAAATGTTCCACAACACTGTAATGTCTCTTTCTGGTTTTGTCAGGTAGAAAACATCTGCAAGTAGAACCAGCTTTTCTTGACTGCCATGCCATTTATATCCTTGAATTTCTGAGTCCCTTATTTTCTTTGCCAATGATTCTAAATATAATGCAAATAACAAAGATGAAAGAGGACACCCCTGCCTGGTTCCTCTGTTCAAGCAGAAATTATCAGAGTGGACCCCGAACACTTTTTCAGCTCTGATCCCTCATATGTCCTCCTAATCAACCTTATATTTTTTTCAGGAAATGCAAATGCTTCCATTGCCCTGCTCATAAAGTTGCAGCTTACTCTGTCAAATGCTTTCTCTGCATCAAGACCCACCAACAACAATGGTATTTTCTTACATTCTGCTTCCCTCTGGATCATCAGTGTTCTGCTAATGTTGTCAAATGTTTGCCTTCCCTCCACAAAACTACATTGATCCATATCTATCAATTTTGGCACTACTTTTGCCATTCTTTTAGTCATTATAGACATGAACACTTTATAGTCATGGTTTAGTATTGAAATGGGTGCGTATGAAGCTGGATCTGATGGATCTTTACCCTCTTTAAGTATTAGAGCTACCACTGCTTTCTTCCAGGATGTTAGTACTTCTCATCCTCTTAAAATAGTGTTAAACAAAACCTTCCAGATCTTTATTATTTTTTTCTCTCCTAGCTTCCAAACTTCCACAGGAATACCATCTTTTCCTGGGGACTTTCCTGTAGATTGTTAGAAGGAGAAGAAATTTCTAGTGTGGGTCATAAAAGGGTGCTTTCAAGTATTTAAACTGCTCCTTGTGCAAATGCATGTCTGAAAGCCCTTTTTTGTCGACATTGGAAGTGGTAGAATGTATCTAACCTGCGGCTTTTTTACTTGTGTCTTTAAGTTTGTGATTTACATGGCAAACTGTGGTTCTTTCAAGTCCTTTTACATAGTCAAGACCAATATGGAACTTAGGAAGATGGTCTGTGAACATCAGTATGCCATCAAAGTTAAGAACTTGGATAGTGCTTTGGGGAAGCATTTCACAGTTTGTCCCAGTTTTAAAAGGTTTTATTTTTCAGTTATTGATTCGGTCCTCACTGATTTTAATGGAGACAGAGAAGAGGAGTTACAGTATAGCAAATTAAAATGACAGGTTCTTTTTAATGCTTATAACCCTCTAGATTTAAATAGTAGCATTAACTACAAGTTAGTTTTAAAACAGAATTTTTATAAGTGTAAATGATCAATAAAATTGTTTTTGGATTCTTGGTAGAACTGTATTAGAAGAGTTAATCTTCTTTTGCCATCAAGTTCTCTGCAGCTCTCAAATGTATTAACCCTACTGGTTTTTACAAACTATATTGTATGTATTTTTACTTTGTAACCTTTATTTGCATTGTGTAACCTATATTGTATTATACTGTCCTTGGAGCTTTTCTCCCCGGGCCTCCACTGAAAATGGGCACTTCTTGGCCCAGTGGACTTCCCCGGTAATCAAACTGAAATAAATAAATAAATAAGTTTTAAGATTTATTTTTCTGTACAATTGCTTATTTCAAGTGTGTTTTACAGGAATTAGGAACAGTGTTTCTTTATTAGTTTTTGTTAGTCTTTATATGTACAAGAATTGTGGATTGGATATAGAAGTCATGTGATTAATTTATTGTTTAATCATTAAATTGATGAAGTCTGTTTGTTCTGATAAAGACTAACAAGTCAAAAGTGCTTGACCAGTGATTAAATTTGTATATTTTTTCCTCTTTTCACTGTCACCAGTGGTTTTCTGTTCAGTTTTCATTGTGTTCCACTTTTTTTTCTGAACCCTAGTGCTGATTTTCTTTAGATTGGTTATACATCACGATTTTTATCTCATCTTCTCCTAACCATTAGTAATTGAGACTCATCTGTCTCTAGCCTTGGCATATTTAATTCTTCCATAAACATTTCTATTTATATCTTTTCTTGATTTCCATATTTCTCAGCATTGTACAGACTTTCATAGAATTTCCGAAATATTTCTAATTCCTCTACAGGATCTCTTCTTACCTTCCTTGGTATAAGCTCCCTAAGCCTGGTGACAGTCCTTTCTACTTTCTGTTGCCTGAGTTGTTGTGCTAAAAGCTTTTTTGCTTTAGTGTTATTATCAAAAGACAGTTGGTTAACACCAATCTTTCTAAACTTGTGTATATTATTGAGGTAATCTTTTATTTTCTGCTTAGCATTCTGCAGTTGATACTCCTCTTGTTCTGTGAGATTCCCCCTATTCTGCGATACTTTAACATCTTTCAGTCCCTCTGAATAATTCTTGTTACTTCTTACCAATGGCTCTCTTTCTTTTATTTCCACCCTATTTTTAAAATCCATCCTAATTTTATCCCACTCCCTTGCTATATTTTCAGAAGTAATTTCTATCTTCTGATATAGCTCCTGAATAATATTCACTACCCATTCCTTAAATTCCTTTGTTGTCAACAGATAGGTGGGAAAGCACTAGTGTCTCATTTTTATTTCATTACCATGTGTTTTTATTTTAGTTATTATTGGTGCATGATCTGAAATAGTTATTGGGTACGTATCAAGACCTTCAATTAAATGCACATGTTCATGTGAAATGTGAATTCTATGTAGCCTAGCCCAGTTTTTATGTCTTGGGGAATAATATGTAAATTCACTCTGAACTCCTGTTACTGAAGTCACATCTTCCATACCAAATAGTTTCATAAATTTCTTTAAAAATCTACTCTCCTTTGTTATACTTTCCCTTCTGGGTCCCCCAGACACATCTTCAATGCTGCAAATCAAATTATAGTCCCCACCTATAAGAAATATTCCTTGCTGAAAACTGATTATTTCTCCCAGAATTTTCTTAAGCTCCATTATAGCAGTTTTAGGTGGAATATAAATACATGCCAGTAGCCCCTGAGCACTACAAATATGACATTATTATTTTTTTATCCTCTTCTATCACTTTTGGAGCTCCTCTTGTAATGAATATAAGTACCCTTTTCCTTTGTCCCAGATATTCCACTGAATAACCATCCTGAATATCTTTCTTTATCAAATTGGCATGCTCAGTTCTTTCCAACTGTGTCTCCTATAGCATAGTTATTTGCACTCTACATTTTTAATATAGTTCACTATTCTTTCTTTTTTTGTATTTATCTGTGAGACCATTGGCATTTAAAGAGACTACAGAAAACATCATTATATTAAAAAGTTACTATTCCCACCTTTTATGTATAAAAACGTTTTTGTTGAATGTCTAGTTCTAGTTTTTGTGTACATGCATACACTGTTTGGCAGGTTGAACTTTCATATAGTTGTTTCTTGTCATATCCATTTGAGCCTATGTCACATCTTACAACATTTTTTGTTTTATTGAAAGCCCTCAAACAAAACAAACAATCCCCCAATACCCCCTAAAACCTATTAATTTAATGCTAACACACAAAACTATGTATGTCTTCAAATATTGTTTTACCCTACTATTAGGAACAGATGTCCCAAACTGACCGCCACACTCACATACTTGAGTTAACCTAAAAAGAAACGTTATCCATGCTAAGACCATTGTCTAGCCTGTGCTTCTACTAAGTGCTAACTGGTTTTGTCTTATCTTTATAGCTCTTCCAGCTTGGAAAACTGTAGAATGCTTTCAGAGAACATTATCTCCTAGCCAGTTTTTCTTTTCTTTTAATTTCCCCCCAGCCAATCACTCTCCACCAGACTGTAACAGATTTCTGTTTAACATATTGAATCTATTGAAATGTGAGAACCAAATAGCCAATTTCTCATTATCAGATTGTCTCCATGGAGACATGAAAACCAGGCAGTCAATTTCTCTTTATCAGATTGCTTCCTTGATGACATGAGGGCCAGATACAGAATTGCTACTAAGCAGTGTATTTATTTGCTAGAAAAAAGCCTCATAATAATCAATATTCTTTTTTTCCTTTACTTGCTTTCTCTTAAAATGTGTTACTAAATTAAGTTAAGGTCCTTAATACAGTCATTCCCTCATGCAAGAAGGAGAAAATGCATGTCAATTTTTCTTTTATCATGCTCTTTTAACCAGGCTTTTGTTTACAATGCAGTGCTACATTTCTTAAAACTGAACAAGAAGAAAGAGAGAAGGGAGAAAGAAAGAGAAAAAAGACCAACAACACCTGTTTGGTTACACATGAACATAACTGAGAAAACTTAACTGTACAGCATGCAAAAAAATGTACACCACAAAAATATCACTATTAAGAAAAAATGTTTCATTTACTTACAGTTAACCTTCTTCCCTCTCTTCTCCTCTCCAAAGCATTTTTTTCTGAACATTAATGACATGTAGTAGGGCATATACTTTAGCATCCCCCACAAGTCCAACAGATTCTGAAAAAGTCCAATATTTACAGATTTTCTTGTTCTGTCACATTTTACAAATATAATTACAGCATTGTAGTCTCACATTAACTTACTGGTTTTATTACTTTTCATCTCCATCTCTCAAATCCTGTCTCTGCTTTATTTTCAAAATACTCTTGATTCTTCTAGTCAACTCTCATTCCCTCTCCAGCATTTTCCTTTGAAACATTGGAAAAGGTTTCACAGGTACAGTTTGACTCTCTCTCTCTCTCTCTCTCTCTCTCTCTCTGTGGTATTTATTACCAGAAGAACAAGGAGCAGAGTCTCCCTCTGTTTCACAGCTCACGTTTTGTTGGACAACCTTTTGTATACGTCCTTCTATTGCTGCTGTATCCATAACATGAGGGAGTCTGCCTCTGGTCAACTTGTATGTCCGGCCATTTTACAAAAGATAGTAACTACTGAGAGAAGGTATGTATGATGTCCTGCATCTCTCAGCAAATGTCTGCCATAAACAGACTGGTATAAAACGGACATCAGCACGCACCTACCTCAGAACATTTCTGCCGCCTGTGTGACTGCCAGCTCCGGTCATTGCTCACTTGCAGAAGTGACTTCATGCTGTCCATATTCAGATAAGTACCCCATAGGGGTATTTTATTTATTTATTTATTTATTTTTTGCTACTGTGTTTTGGGTTCATGTCAGGTAGAAAGGGCAAGTGTCGGTATGAAAGGCAAATTCCACATAAAGACTCACACAAGCTCTGCCTATTCTGTCTAGGCCAAAACCGCGACCACACCACTTGTGAAATCTGTCAGACCTTTGTCTCCAAAACCCTCAGAAGTGGTCTTGCCTCATTAAAGTTATATCTAGAGAACCAGCGCTTGAAACGTCTAATTAAAGATATGGACCCACCTTCAGGAACCTCGGAAGAGCTGCCCACAAAAAAGGCCAAAAAATCACGTCCTGATCAAATGACTGCACCCTGTATTCTGGACGTACCTCTCAAGGCCGGTGAAGGCCCAGAGTCCAAGTCGGAATCTGCGGATCATCCACTGAAAGGTACCCAGATGGAAGCCGTCGGCACATCCCAGAGGGAGTCACAGGCATCTGACTCGGGTACTGGGGGGGGGGGGCTAGGCTTATTATTTATGAGGACCCATGTGGGGTTTCCCAAGTTATAGTCTGAGAAGATGTTATGTCAGACATTGTGGTGTGCCGCCCAGCATTCGGCCCTTCATCCCTGCATTGCATCACAGACACATCCATGTCAGATGCCCACAAAAAGAAGTAAAAGACAAAGCATATTGTTCCTTATCAGATGTCTGTACCTTCCGATCAGGTGCCTGACTGGCAGGCCTTCACTTAAGGCCTACTTAATGCCTTCCTTGCATTACACCAGGCATCTGTTCCTGCCCAGGCTGCCTCAGCTTCTACCCCTACGGATAAACTAGTTACTGACTTATCCTCTGAAGAAGAGAATTCTTCAGGGGATGAACCCCTTACTTACACTTTTGAAATTGCCTCTCCCTCTAGAATATGCTTCTCTAGAGGAGGAGTCAAATGGTAAAGATTGCCCAGGGGAAGACATTACCTTTGGGGAAACTGTTGTGCAGATGAAGGACTTTTTTAAGTGGGACTGCATCCAGGTTACTGAGACTCAAAAGAGGTATTATGACCTCCTATAAATGGAGTCCCCTAACCCTTCTGCAGTCCCTTCTGTGCATTTTGCCTTTTTGGTTGCCTTTCTGACTGCCTCTAAAAATCCAGTCATAACCCCCTGCACCTAAGTGCCCAGACAGGTTTTATAAAGTCCCTGAAGATGAAAATTTCTCTCTAAGGCTCCTTCTGCAGACCCTTCTACCATTTTGGTGGCTGCAGATAAAACCTCCAAATTTCTCCCCTCTACCTCCCTCTTTCCGTCTGACAAGGAGAGCAGATTAATGGAACGCCTAGGCAAAAAAGTTTACACATCTGCCATTTTAGCAGTGAGAGCTATTAACTACCAGACGCACATGGCCAAATGCTCATTGGCCCTTCTTTCTGATACTATTAAGCGTTTGGGTGACCTCCCGGACTCCTCTGTCAAGGCAAAAGTCTAAAGTCTCTTAAATTCCTGCAGTCAAGTAACTAAAACCTCCATTAAGTGTAGTTAGAATGCAGTAGAGACTTCATCTAGAGCTGCAGCCTCAGGTTTTTTCATCAGGAGATATTCCTGGCTCAGGCTACAGCCTCTCCCCGATGACATTAAGTCAAAACTCATGGATGCTCCCTTGGACAACAAAGCTTTGTTTGCTTCAGCAGCTGCTGAACTCTTGAAGGCTCTTTAGGAGAAGGGTTAAGAGCTCCAGGAGCTGAGACACATTTTTGTTTCCCCAGTTCCCCACTTTCAGAGGAACTATCCAGCTGAAACTACATTTGTGAGAAGGCCTTCCAGACAAATGCCATCGAGAGGGAAACGGGATACCATGAAACAGGCCATCTGTAGGTCTGCTCCCTCTACCCCAGCTCAAAAACGGGCTTTTTAGGCCAAGCCTGGTAGTCTGTGACTACCAGCCCATAAATCCAGACACCCCTCTTTCCATGTCCTACCTGGTTTGGAAACATGTTACCCAGGACTCCTGGGTTCTCTCTGTTATAAAACTGGGATATTTCATGGTGTGGGAGACCAGATCCACTTTCAAAGGCATTCCTCTACCTCTTTGAGACCAAATTACTTCCTTTCCCCCAGTTCCGCAGGACCTTCTCTCTCAAGGCACAATTCAATAGGTACCTCCTCAATTAAGAAGAAAAGGATTCTACTCCAGGATGTTCATGGTCCTCAGGAAAGAAGACCCCTGGAGACCAGTCTTGGATTTGTCCCATCTCAACACCTTCCTCCAGTTCCCCTCCTTTCAGATGCTGACGCTTCCAGCTCTGCTTCCCCTAATCCTCCCTCAGGCCTTCTTGGTGTCCTTAGATATAAAAGACACCTACTTGCACATCCCAATCCATCCGCTTTTCAGGAAGTTCCTCAATTTTTCAGTGGATTCTGCACACTTTCAGTTCTGTGCTTTGCCATTTGGTCTCTGGCCCCAAGAGTTTTCACAAAGTGCTTAGCTCTAGTCATTGCCTTTGCCAGAACGCAGGGGATCCAGCTCTTCCCCTAATTGGATGATATCCCGGTCCAGGCCCCATCAACTCAATTGGTCTTACAACATCTAGACTTCACCATCTCCCTCTTGAGAGGTCTGAGGTTCACCATAAACCTTCAGAAATCCTTCCCTGATACCCTCACACGATCATGTGTTCTTAGGATGCAGGATCTTAACTGGACAAATGATGGCCTGTCTTCCTCCAGACAAAATTATGTCCCTTACTTCTTATTTCAAGGGGATACTCCTGCTCCAAGCCCTGTTGGCCAGAGAATTTCTCAGGCTTCTGGGATTCATGGCCTCCACCATCCCCATGGTTCCCCTAGCAAGGCTGCACATGAGTAAATTTCAATGGTACTTAAGGACAGCCTGGAGGCAACACCTGTACCCCCTGGAGTTCATGGTTGCCCTGCTGCCATGCCTTTCCAGGGAACTGAATTGGTGGATAGCTCAGATATCGGCCAACCCAGACCTGCCCCTATAACCCCTGTCCTCCAGTCAGGACCTGTATACAGATGCTTCAGACACAGGTTGGGGAGCGACCTTAGGAGTATGGAAAATGAGAAACACTTGGACCCTGAACAAACAGAGGGAGCACATCAGTATCAAGGAGATGAGAGCCTTGATATTGGCCCTCCAAGTCTTCAAGGATCGAATTCTGCCAGGAGTGCTGAGGCAGCACATAGACAATACCACTGTGCTGTGGTACATCAAAAAACAGGGGGGGACAAGATCCTACTTCCTGTGCAGATTGGCTCTGCAGACATGGGAAATCGCCTTAGAGAGACAAGTAAACCTTCTAGCCATCTACATACCTTATACAGAAAATATTATGGCAGATACTCTAAACAGGACCAGTACTCAATCCTATGAATGGATGCTAAACAGGGATGTGTTCTTGGATCTGGTCCATCGATGGGGTATACCGCAGGTGAATCTTTTTGCCTCCTCCATGAACAGACATCGCCCAATCTTCTGCTCCAGGATACCTTCTCCTACAGCATGGAGGGTGGATACTCTTTCATTCCCTGGAAGGGGATGTTCAATTATACATTACCCCTGTTCCCACTCATACAAAAAGTTCTGCTGAAGATTCAGAGAGAACAACCCTCTATTGGCCAAGGCAGCATTGGTTTCCCCCTATTACATCATCTAGCCAAGGCCAATCACCACAAGTTACCCCACCAGATGGACCTGCTCACACCGGAGAAGGGAACTCTCATACATCCCCAACTATCCACCCTGAACTTTACATTGTGGGTGATAGGGCGTTAATTCCCTTAAGACACCTTTATGCAGAGGACATGCTTCAGGTTCTGTAAGAGGCCAAAAAATCCTATCTACCCAAGTGGAAGAGGTTTTCTGTCTGGTGTCTAAAACAAAATATCCAACCACTAACAGTAGAACCTCCAGTGGTTTTGTCTTACCTGTGTGAACTGATGAACTCTGGATTGTCTTATTCTTCCAATAAGGCACACTTGTCTGCCATCTCAGCATGTCATCCTCTCATCCCCCCTCTACCTTCTAGACTAAAAGTGAAGCTATTTCTGAAGGGAGTACTACACCTTAGACCTCCATTCCACCCCCTTGGGATCTAAATTTTGTTGTAGAAAAGTTAACCCTACTATCTTTTGAGGTTCATAGGTTCATAGATTAGTACTAGGCTATCTGCCCTTGTGGGGCCATTTTAAGCATAGCTACATTTGCCATCCCAAAGGTAAGATTCAAACCCTTGTACCTTGTGTCTATGAGGTAAACACTTTACCTATTATGCTATATCCCAATCCCTTGAGCCAGCCAAGGACTGTTCTCTCCAGCACTGTGCTTGGAAAACTATCTTCTTGGTGGCCATTACTTCAGCCAGAAGGGTTTCTGAACTGCAAGCCCTCATGGCCTCTCACCCTTTTACAGTTTTCCACAAGGACAGGGTTTGTCTACGTACTAACCCATCCTTCATGCCCAAAGTTGTTAGTGAACTTTCCCTGAATCAGGCCATCAACCTTCCTGCCTTCTTCTCTTCATCTCAAACCCCTGCTGAAAGGATCCTCCACTCCTTGGATGTACATAGACAACTCAGATACTATTTGTCCAAGACCAAATCCATCTGTAAATCAGACAGGCAGTTTGTCTCTTTCCACCCAAAAGGCCTGGGACATCCTTTTTCCAAGTAAACCATCTCCTCATGGATCTGTAAAACTATCTCCTTTTGCTACACAGCCCATGGCAAAAGGCTTCCCTTCCCAGTAAAGGCACATTCCACTTGGGCAATGTCCTCCTCTTGTGCCTTCTTTAAGGGTTTGGATACAGCTGTCATTTTAGAAGCAGCTACATTGTCATCTGTCCATACCTTCACCAAACACTATAAGTAGACATCATTTCTAGGTCCAGAGCAGGATTTGCCAGACCCATCCTTCATTTCTTTGTGGAAAATGTCTCTGATCCTCCACCCAATTCTTACAAGCCTGAGCTTTTGCACACTCCCTCATGTTATGGATACAGCAGCATATGGATAGAAGGACATAGTATAGTTGTGTAAAATCTTACCATAACTTTAGATGTCCTTCTCTTCTATATGCTGCTGTATAGCTTCCAACCCTGCATTCCCCTTTACACTTGCCTGACTCCTGAGTATCCACTCTGTAGTTGCTGGTTCCGGCAGCATTCAGTTCTGAGGCAGCTGTATGCTGATGTCCGTTTTATACCCGATGTCTGTTTATGGTCGACGTTCCCTGAGAGACGCAGGCCACCACTTGTACCTTCACAGTAGCAACTATCTTTTGTAAAATGGCTGGATGTATGAGTCGACCAAAGGCAAACTCCCTCACGTTATGGATACAGCAGCCTATAGAGGAGGAGGGCATCTAAAGTTATGGCAAGATTTTACACTATACTTTCTTCCTCAGCATGTACTTTATCAAAAAATTATTTCATCCCTCCATGGAAGAATACCTTGAAGACAACTGAGTGTAGTAGTTTGAATCTCACACCTGCATCTCCATATTCCTTGAAAAGTGGAATGCATTTACTCCTGTTCTGCCTGGTGTACAATGAGTAATGATTCTCCACAAACACACTGCTGTCTCCCACTCTTAGTATTTTGTCCTTCTACCACACTTTTGTCAGAATCAACTCCTTCTGCTGGTAGGATTGCTTCTTTACAATTAAAGGTCTAGGTTGCTTTCTCATAGCCAGGTTTGGAGCATACATATGATTTGTCCTTTCAACTAACAACTCCTGCTGTGGAATACCAGTCCAGTTGCTTATTTGTGCTTTCATAAAATGAATGCAGTCTGTTCCTTAAGCTTCTCGGCTTTAGCTGAAAGTCTCAGGTTTTCCCTAATTGATCTGTCCTCAAATTCTGTTATTTTTTTGAAACACTTCTTCCTGAGTAGTCTCATATTCAGCCAGCCTTTTCTTCATTTCTTTTTGCAGCTTTATCACCTCATCTGAATATCTGTTTAAAGCTTCTTCTATTTTTTTCTGCCTTTTGTTGTTTGTGTTGATATACTCCATCAGTGTTTCATTTATTTTAACCAGGTCTGTGTGCAGTTCTGTAGGTTACTGTAAATCATGTCTGGAGGCTGTGTTGCTTTTTGATGAACAGCTGCAGAACATTCCCCAGTCAGTGTTTCTTCCTCACTTTTTGTATCTGATTTTTTTCCAGATGCTTTATATTTCTTTTTTCCTGGGATCCAGGCAGTGCACTTACTAGGCACCTACTGAAATTTACCCATAAACCCAAAGGTCTACTGGCCTTCTCTGCTGAGTTTCTGTTCCCACACTGGCTGAGCTACAGTTAAGCTGTTACTCAGTGTGCAGCCATCTTGGAAGTCCTGTTACAAATAGTTTTTAGCCTAGATTAGAAAGGCCGAAGCTTCCCTTCAGGTTGGCCATGAAGAGCACCACCACTTGTGTTACGTGGAATTGACTTGGCTGTTCTTGATGGAATGGTTTTGGTTAGAGTAGGAACTTGGGTGTGACAAAGAGACAGCACCCCTGGGCATAAATTGTCAAGGGGCATGATCAGTAGATGATGATGTGGGAGTGCAGTATCAGCAGTGGTAAATGAATGTCAGTACTGCTTTTGTTGTTCAGCTTAACGTGAGGTGAATGTTTGTGGTCAAAGCTGTAGCAAGGTGTTTATTAAAGTTTGTTACCGATTTAGGAAGCTGCTTGCTACAGTTGCAAGAGTACAGAAGAACAGCTTTGAATTTTTTTTTTTTTAGTTGAGGGGACACCCGCTGTGAGATCTGAACAGTACACCAAGATGGAGATGAATCCCTGAAACTAGTTGTCTTCAGTGGTGCTTCACATGGAAACCTACATGATGGTGCTACTCAAGGAGATGTTTGATTATCTTGATGGGAGGACAACGACTATTGTCATTCCTTTACTAACAGTCAAAAAAGTGTTGAAATTTATGCAGAACTTTTACAAGAGAAACTGTTGCCATGTCAGCTTTAATCAATAATTCAGTTTTTATAACTATTCTGTATTCTGAAGTTGTAGTTGGTAATGAAAGCCATGGCACCCCTAGAATAATGTGTACTACTAAAAACAAGTATTTAGTTGAGGCAATTAATTCTACAAACCCTGCCACAAAAGAAGCTTCATCTGGAAATCAGTGAAATAAAAGAACTCATCAAAATCCAGAGAACTCTCACTGTCCTTTAGTCATTTACAGAAAAGCAGCTGACAGATCATCTTAATAAGAAGGGTCTTTGGGTTCTAAAGGTGCTTGGTGAAGGAACTAATCTCTGTGCAAATAATAACCATTTTTTTAAGAAATGGGGGAGATTGTTAGGTCTGCAGTTACTTCTTTTTTTGTGGGGGACTTGTACAGCTGTATTTGTCTTATGAGAAACTTATTGCAGTGCCAGCTTTGCGCTTACTTTTTGACAGTTTGTTGTAGCATGTGACAAGTGTGTGCGCTTTTGCATCAGTTTAGGCTGTGAACTTTGTGCATGTCTGTAGTGTTGTCTGTGTAACTTATGTGTCCAAAAGAGTAATTTTCTTGTGTCTTGAAGACTTGTGCAACTTGTACATTCGGTCTTTTTCTGATACTTCCAATGCACAGAGTCACACACACATACACATACACCCACATAGAATACTCACTGTCCTTTCAGTGCAACCTGAGCTGCAAACTTGCAGCATAATACATTGACTTCCCTGATTAAGGGGAAGATATGGCTGGGTAAACTACTGTCTCTTGCTCACCATTTTTGTCCTCTGGTAGACAGATTACAGATAGTTAACCTAACCTTGGTTCTGTTACTCAGTAAAAGTGGGTTTTCCTGGTTCAGGCAGGGTATAACTAGATATTTTAGAAATTTAATGAACAGGATATGACATTATCTTGCTAAGGTCAGCAGCTATGTCTAATTGGGGGAAACTTGATAGTTGGCCGGTGAGAGACAACTCTCCTTAAAAAAATACTTCTGTCCTAAATTGTTTCATTTGTTAACTTTTCCTAGTGTGTAAAAATGCAGCTATTGCTTGATTACTTTGTTTCTTTTTCAGAGAAGTATATCTGAAAACTCATTGGTAGCAATGGATTTTTCTGGGCGTACAGGACGAGTTATAGAAAACCCTGAAGAAGCACACACTGCAGCCATGGAAGAGGGGAATGCTTGGAGGGTATGTAAATATTTTATTCTTGTTGATTCAGATGAAATAAGTAAAAGAAGATAAATGAATATATGCATGAATGTTGCTGCACAGCTGTCCTTGTTCCTGGGACTTCCCTTTGTTCACAGAAATGCCAACATAGTTGCCTGGGTATAAAGTAAAGGTTGCAATATTCCTTGTTTGCTTCCTGACAGGTGCTGTGTCCCTTTAAGTCATAACACAGGCATCTAGAAAACACTATACTTTAGCTTCTTTTCTGTTGTATTCTTAATATCATTTCATTTCAGTGCACTTGAGTCAGAAGACCAATCACTCTTTTTTAACTCTGTTACCTTAGATGGGCCCATAGCCCAAGAGTATAAGTCAGCAGAGGCACTCAAGTAGAACCTTGAATAAGGAGATGTTGGAAAAGGGGTGATTGCCTGAAGGTTAGCAGCATTAAATGGGGCTACCTCAAGACAAGAGACTGGCAGTGCTATGGGAGGTCCCCTCCCTATTACCTGTACTATTCCCTCTTCAGCTACCACTCCTGTCTCCCACATTCACCCGAATTTCCTTGAATCCTTGGGTTGATCTACAGGCTGTTACTTTCTTCCATAGGATTTTTCAAGCTCTTAACCTTTTCAGAAATGTACTTCTTTAACTCAGACTTGAATGTTCTCCATCCATTGTTGCCTGAGGGCTGTTATTCCCCCAGTGCCCTTTCTTCTTAGTTCTGTTTAGCCCAATTTTAACAGTTCTAAAAGGATATGCCCTTGCCTCCTCCTCCCTTCCTGTTGTTCTTATTTTATGTGGTCAGATGCTTCAGCTGTTTCTTCATGTCTCAACCATTTCTGTGGTCTACTTTTCCATTTGTGGGATGTTCACATTTTTTGTAAGGCTTTATGGGGTCTATTTCTATCTACTGTAGAGTAATTACATTCTTTCCTCTTACACGGATGGAATGGCAAGGTGTATCTGTAAATATTGGCCTTCAGGTGGGCTCGCTCATCCAATATTACATGACTCAGTTTTGATATAATTAAGTGCACAGAGCTTCTATCTTCTTACACATTCCTAGGTCTTGCTCCCCAAGTCTGTGTTTTATCCAGAAATTTATAACATTCCTTCTCATATAGTGGAAATTTCGGGTCTATATTAGATCAGTGAAGGCTTAAAAAAGCGAATGCTGATTGATTGAACTTATGTAAGCGAAAGCTTACAATCTCGAACTGTCAGAACAGCGATTTTTTTTTCCTAGGGAAAAAATTTGCTGATCCAAAACACATACACACAACACAAGCACACCAAACAAACAGCAATCCACACACATACACCTAAAATTTGACACCTAACCCTACACTAAACCATATACACACCACTAACTATCCACTTACCTTAACCCTAACTCTAAGGACTGTCACTATCGCACACTCACCTCACCTGCTCCCTAACCCTAACTCACCTAACCCGCCCTAACCCTCACATCCACACAATCGCACACATACCTAACCCGTGCCTAACCCTAACTCACCTAACCCGCCCTAACCCTCACATCCACACAATCGCACACATACCTAACCCGTGCCCTAACCCTAACTCACCTAACCCGCCCTAACCCTCACATCCACACAATCGCACACATACCTAACCCGTGCCTAACCCTAACTCACCTAACCGCCTAACCCTCACATCCACACAATCGCACACATACCTAACCCGTGCCCTAACCCTAACTCACCTAACCCGCCCTAACCCTCACATCCACACAATCGCACACATACCTAACCCGTGCCCTAACCCTAACTCACCTAACCCGCCCTAACCCTCACATCCACACAATCGCACACATACCTAACCCGTGCCCTAACCCTAACTCACCTAACCCGCCCTAACACTCACATCCACACAATCGCACACTTACCTGAACCCGACCCGTAACTTTCCACCACAGCACTTAAAATACCGAAGCAACAGAAACAGACAACCAAATTCTTTCCCTAGGAAAAAATTTGGGTTTCTGTTGCTTCGATATTTTAATCTTTCACTCACATAAGTTTGATCAACCAGCGTTCGCTGATCTAATATAGACCCAAAATTTCTACTACTTTACATTAAAGCCTAGCTGCTGTCTGTCTGCATAGCTTACTGAATGCTTGTATCCTTGTTCATCCCAGTTTTAGTTTGTCACCTGAGAGTCCTGCAGTCCACCTTCTTAACTGTAGAAAGTACAGAAATTGCTAAAACAGCACATCCCCAGTATCAAATCTTAAAACAAACACCTTGCTACTTGGCTTCTTACTAGAGAACTGCCAGATAATTGCTAGTGTTTGTACTGTCTACTCTCTGTTTTTTGTCTAATTTACCATACTGTTCCCATGACATTCATTTTCATCAGCTTGCTGTTTGCCATGACATTAAATGTCTTGCTGAAGTACAGTTATAGTACCGATTCCTCTTGTCCTCCTTATTTTCTGACAGCTTGTGTATAAATTCAATAGGAAGAAGGAAATAGAGATACAGAGGAAAAAGAAGACGCTGAGCCAAGATGTTGTTTCTCTGGCTCACTCCAAGTGTGAATCCCCACAGTTCATCTTGGTCTGATTCTGTAGACAGCAGGGTTGCAAGATGAGGAAGTGCCACTTCTTTATCGTAGCTCAGCTGGGAAATGTAACTATTCTTTTAGAGATCATGACAAGCGTGACTTCATTGCCATTGATTCCCTATATATTCCTTGATATTTTAAAGTAAGCATGAGTGTCTTCCTTGATCTTTGCTTCAGAGACTCCAGATAGGGCTGTCCCACCAGCTGGCATTTGCATGCTTCTTGAGTTGACACTCCACTTGACTTTAGCTGTAGGCCCCCTTAGCTTCCACAGACATAGCATGAATTAGCACCACATCTGAGACTATACTTTGGCCTGCTTTTCCTCCAGTTGAGTGTCCATATATGGAAGTGAACCTTACTTAAAGGTGACTTGAACCCTGTTTTCACATGTTTGTTTGTTTATTTTTTTGCAGTTGACTCTGAAGTAAGTTTTCAACTGTTAGATGAGTTCTCCCCACCTGTGTTTGTAAATATTTCTCCCCTGTCATCATTGAATGGTTCCTTGCCACTCCTTATCCACTTGTTCTGTCAAACTCTCCTTGTTGCCCCCATACTAATTCTGACCCATGTTTGGGGCTAGTAAGTACCTGGGGCATAGTCATATTGCTGCTGAGGAGCATTTTATTGTGTAATTATATAACCCACACATGCTCATGCCGTCCAAGGGGATGGTGGTCTGTGGGATCGTGGGGTATCATCCACACCTCCGCATGCAACTCTTGCAGACAGTACTCCTGGTGCATCCTTGGCCTGCACCATAGACTAACCCCAGAAGTGAGCTTCTCCAAAAGATGGGCATGCCACTCTTCCCCTCTCTGCACCGTCAAAAGCCTGAGTCATTAAATGAACTTCTGTTTCTTTGGCTGTAGCTGGGGCTTCTGTCCTGTGTGCCACTGGTGCAAGTGTATTGAGTAGCACCTTACTTGCTACCTGAGTAGTCTTCTGTTCGTTGTAGGTTACATATTGGACTGGGCCTTTAGATAGATCGTGTTCTTTCAGTCCAGCAGGATTTCTTTTTGTAGGGGAATAAGAACCTAAAATGGTAGTTATTTCTTGCCTACGTCCACCTGATTCACCCCTGTCTGTGCTTTCTGATCATGAATTGTGACTGGCAACTCACTGGCCTCATACAATCTGCTATCATATCTTTGTTGACTCTGTGGATGGTTGCCCCGAACTGTGCTCTGTCTTCAGTCAGATGACTTGTCTCTGGCACAGGGCATCCATTGCTGCATTTTTATATTACTCCACTTCAGTGTATGCTTCCTCTTCTATGTTAACCTTCGACCATAACAAGCATTATGTTTTTTTTCTTTGTAATGATTATTCTCTGTGCTTGGTGTAAGTATTTCTTTCAACTTCTACCTCAAAAGTTATAGACACAGCAAAAAAAAAAAAAAAAATAGGGAAAAGGCCCCACTTCTTAAATGGTACAATTAATGTAGAAAAACTTAATGTGATTTCCAGTTTTAAGAGGCATGGAACAAATGTCTGAGAAAAAAAATTAAGGGTGTCCCTCACGTGTCTAGACTGAGCCATATATTAATGTCGAAACTGAAAATCTAAGGGACACATTCCAAAAGAGTTGATCTCAGTGCAAGTCTACCCTGATTCAGAAAGACTTGCTCTCAGTGTAAGTGACTTACTTCAGTGTAAGGCCAATCTATAAACAGGTTTGCACAGGAGGCTAGATTCCAAAATACCTGCTGTCAGCCAGCTCTCAGTGTAAGTGGTCACTTACACTGAGAGCAAGCTTTTAGGAATTGGGCCCTAAGTCTTGTTTGAGCTTCCAGAGAATACTTATTTTACCAAGTCCCTTGACAGTTGATTTATTTTTGGGCAGTCTGTGGTATATATAATATTATTTGCCAAAACCATAACTCAGTGGTATCAGTCTTCTGCCACATTTTTTCGCAGTGCAACTTTCCTGTCCATCTAATGTTATTGAAAATGTATCTAATGCCATTTTTTAAACTGGCCTGCAAAACTTGAACAGTTTTCTCAGAGTTTTGAAACATTCAGTTGTATGTGTAAATAAGGACGGTATGATGCCAGTGTTTATGGGACTTTGCTCTCTATGGACTAAGATGGTGATTTTGGGGCTTTTTTTTTTTTTTGTCAAGTGAGCTTACTAGAGTTTTGACTGAGTGGATCAGTCAGTTGTCAGGTATCCAGTTTCACTTGTCATTTTTCTTTTTTAGATTCAGACTGTGACGTGACACGCACCTTTCTTTGATAACAGGAGTGGATCCTTGTCTTCATCATTATCTCTGGTCCTCCATCAGTGGGCCTTATCTTTTGGGGGTACCCTTTCCTTTGTACTTCATACCAGGACTTATCAATAGCTGACTTATCCCACTACCATAGCAGTATTTTTCTGGTTGGTCTGTGCCACTGTCCCCTCTTCCCTTCTGCTCTTGGTCCTTTTTTGTTTTACTCATTGTGGTGTCTTTATGATAACATTACGAGTGACCTTAAGGACCCTCCATTACTTGGTAGCATTTTTCAGCAGTTAATTTTGTTGTTCTTAGCATCCTACCAGAATTCAAATGCTTATGTTCCCTTCAGTGCCTTTCAAGCTAAGGTTCATGCTTCCTTATAGGTTCATAGGTTCATAGGTTCATACTAGGCTATCTGCCCAAGGGCATTTATAAGCCTAGCCCATAGTTATTTGGCTTTCGCCACCCCTTTAGTTTGAATAAAACTATGCCTATTATTTTGCTGTGCCTCTGTCAAGCAGCGACACTGAAGTAATCCCTGGGGTATATCTGCGATCCCCCATCCATTGGTCAAGATTCCTCTTGAACAAGGCCAGCGAGGTGCTCTGCCTCACATGTACCGGGATTTTGTTCCACAGCATAGGGAGTCTCTGGGTGATGAATCTGTCCCTCCAGCATGTTCTATTAATAACCGTGTCAAGGTTTAAGTCTCCCGCCCTTGTGGTTCTGAGGGATCTAGATTTTTTGAGGTGAAGCATATTCATCAAATCAGGGTTTGACATGGCCTTATATGTCAGGCACAGGTCACCTCTGAGCAAGCGGTATGAGACTGAATAGAGCTGGAGTTCTTTCAGTCGGGCAGCATAAGACATATTTTTGAGACCCTTTATCCTTTTGGTGAGGAACTTTTGGGGCCTTTCCAGCTGCTGCAGGTGTCTGGTCAGATACATTCCGAATGGGGCATTGTACTCAATCATAGGTCTAATGAGTAATGAGTACAGGGGGGGCGATGACCTCCCTTGATCTAGATGTGAATCCCTTCATGATCAGGTGGGCAATGTAGAAGGTTTTCCTAACTACTTTAGCAACATGAGTGTCAAGCGAAGGCTACTGTCAACCTGGGTCCCCAGATCCCTGATGACTTCTTCTGTGCTCAGTGGATTGCCACCTATATGGTAGCTAGGGGTAACCTTGTTTTTCCCGAAGGGTATGACTATGCATTTCTTGGCATTTAACTTTAGGCCATGGCTCTGGCACCAGTTATCCGTTTCTGTGAGGCCCTTCTGAAGGATATCTGTGTCAGATGTGTTTTGACTATGGCCCAGTTTGCAGTCATCTGCAAACTTTGTCAGCCATAACCCTCCTGTGTTTGCTTGTACTTCAGAAAAGTAGATGCCGAACAAGAGTGGACCCAGGACTGAGCCCTGTGGGACACCACTTGTGACAGGCTTTGAGTCTGACATGGCTCCAGCAACTCTGACCCTGTGGGTTCTGTCACTTAGCCAGTTTGCAACCCATCTTGTGATGTATGGGTTTACATTCAAGCTGATGAGTTTTTGATGATACCTGAGTGGGGTATTGTGTCGAAGGCCTTTGCCAGGTCAAGGTAGGCTGTATGGACTGCCTTTCCTCATCAATGGCCTTGGTGACTGTCTCGAAAAAGTCAACCAAGTTTAAAAGGCATGATCTGCCTTTGACAAAGCCAAACTGGGTTGGATCCAAAGTCTGCAAGTTCCCTATGTCTTTATTTATGAGTTCCATTATGATCCTCTCCATGGCTTTGCAGATAAGGCTTGTCAAGCTAATGGGACGGTAATTTCCAGGGTCGGTGGAGGCACCGCCCTTGTGAAGTGGGACCACAGTCGCTGTGCGCCACTCCTTGGGTACGTATCCTGAGGTGAGGCTAAGATTAAACAGCTGTCCTAACTGCGGGTTTAATTCCTCATTGAGTTCATGGAGCACACAGCTGGGGACACCATCCGATCCCATGGATGCTGTGTTTTTTGCTTTGGAGAGAGCAGTTCTCACCTGGGCGTTGGAGATGTTTGGGGGGCTACAATCCTCTGGTATATATATCTCCTTTTGGGGGGGAGGGGGGGGAGAAGTTTGCACTGAACCTGTCAGCCAGTATGTTGGCAATGTGTGTAGGTTCAATAATCTTCACATCATTTTGAACTAATTCTGAGCATATCTGGGAGTTTCCTCCTAGGTTTCTAACATAGCTAAAGAAGGCCTTATGATTGTCTTTTGAATCCTTGGCGATTTTTCTCTCAAAATTTGCCTTGGATGATTTTATGAGAGCTCTTAGTTTTTTACTTATAATGATCAAGGGTGTCTTACCTTTCAAGGATTTTGCTCTATCTTGTAGTAGCTTCCTCCTTTTGTTGTAGAGCTTGTTTATGGCTGGGGTCCACCAGACTGGACGCTTGCCTTTGGTACAAAGAGTCTTAGTTTTGTTTGGGATTGCCTGATCCATGCAGTCCTGTAGGTGCTGGTAGAAGGCATTTGTAAGTGATTCAGCGGTTTGAGTAATGTTTACCACTGGCTCAGGGGCCTT